>NC_067400.1:618837852-619077852 GCF_016432865.1 Antechinus flavipes
CTCCCCGAAGGTCAAGGCTGGCAGGACCCCAGAGACCCTGTGTGCTCCAGGGGAGGCCTGTCTGCGGCCATTCCCCTCTCCGGGAAGCTCTGCCTGCCCCTTAGCTCTGTTCCCAGGCCTTTCTCCTGCTCGTCCTGGTTCCGGATAACACCGCCTTCCCTGTTCCCTCTTCTTCTGTCCTTCCCTCCTTCCTGTGGGAGCCCTCGTGTCAGGGTGGCCTGAACCTGAGCCTTCTTCCAGCGGGGAGTCATTTCCTTACTGTGGAGGAGGGGGGGGGTGGAGGGCCTGCCCCTCCCCCTAACACCAGATCTGGGGAGCCCAGAACCTCTCAGCTTGGCCTGGGTCTGGGGTCTCCCGCTGAGGGTGGGAGTGTTTCCCTCCTCTCCCTCACAGAGGGTACCCGGGCGGGTGGTGATACTTAGAGAAGAGGTGGGAGACTCTGGGACATCCTCGGCCTGGCCTTTGAGGCAAAATAAAACCGGGAATGGCTTCAGCCTGTCCCCATCCCTGGCCTGACTTCAGTGCAGGTCCAGCCCCAGCCTCCCCCCCAGGCCCCATCCCAGCCCCCAGCCTCAGCTCCCTTTGTTACTAGAGGGGGAGGGGACTTGCCAGTGGAGGGGCCTCATCCTGACCCTCGACCCCTCTCCCCCTCCCACCTCCCCCCAGGGCTCAGGGGGGTGGGCCCACGAACTCCTTGCCTGGGTCCCCTGGGGCCCGCCAGCCCAGTGACGTGATGGACAGCTCTGACCATCGGCCAAATGGCCCAGGGAGTGAGCCAGGGGCCGGGGAGGGGGAGGGGAGGCGACTGAACAGCTAAACCAGGGGGGCTACGGCACGATGTGTGGCGGGGGCAGAGTGAGGGCCGAGGTTAGCTGGAGGGAGCAGAAAAGGAGTGTTTGGGGACAGATGAGTGTGGGGTTAGCAGGAGGCTGGGGGGACCATCTGGTGGGAAGTTAAAGGGAGAAGAGGGTTTGGGAGAATGTTGGGCAAAGCGTGGGGTGGAGTGGAAAAGGACTGGAAAAGCTGTGAGACACAGGGACTAAACTCTGGGGGTGAACAGAGATTGGGGAGACCTGCTAGTGGGGGGGTGTGGAAGTTCCCCGAGAGAAACGACTATTTCCAGGGGTCACTTCTGGGGACAAAGATTGGGGAGACCTGCTGGTGGGGGATATATGGGAGCTCCTTGAGAGAAAGGACTATTTCTAGGGGTCACTTCTGGGGTGGACAGAAATTGGGGGAGACCTGCTGATGGGGTATGTGTGGAAGCTCCCTAAGAGAAAGGACTATTTCCAGGGGTCACAGATTGGGGGAAACCTGCTGGTGGGGGTGTATGGAAGCTCCCTAAGAGAAAGGATTTTTCCAGGGGTCACTTCTGGGGACAGAGATTGGGGAGACCTGCTGGTGGGGGGGTATATGAAAGCTCCTTGAGAGAAAGGACTATTTCTAGGGGTCACTTCTGGGGTGGACAGAAATTGGGGGAGACCTGCTAGTGGGGTATGTGTGGAAGCTTCCTAAGAGAATTATTTCTAGGGTCACTTCTGGGATGGCAGAAATTGGGGGAGACCTGCTGTTGGGGTGTATGGAGGCTCCCTAAGAGAAAGGATTATTTCCAGGGGTCACAGATTGGGGAGACCTGCTGCTGGGGGTGTATGGAAGCTCCCTAAGAGAAAGGACTATTTCCAGGGGTCACTTCTGGAATGGACAGAGACCGGGGGAGGCTCTGCCAGGAGGGAAGTGCCGGGGGGACAAATATAAAATGGGAAGGGGCTGGGGGTGTGCCTGTGGGGGGGGGCAGGAGTCCCCCTCCTCTCCTTGGGCCGGTGGGTCCACTCTCTCTGAGCCTCCCAGCTACCTGCCCTGTCCCCAGTCTCAGCCTGCCCAACGCAGGGAGTTTCAGAGAAGGGGGGGAAGATTCCCTGGCGCGGGAGAAGCCGGGGGAAAAATATAATGGGAAGTAAGCTGCCGAGGCTGGCTGAGACAGAAAGGGCAGCAGCCAGCGAGGGGGGGCGCAGGGGGGCGGGCGGCCGCGGCCAGGCTCTGAGGAGGCCCGGCCGGCTCTCGCACCGAGCCCTCCGCGTCCCCCCTGCCGGCCCCCTCCAGCCGCGATCGATCCAGTTTCTTGGCAATAAAGCATTTTTATTGTCAACTGCCCTGAATGCTAAATGTGAGGCCTGGTCCTTCTCCTCCCCCCCACCGCCACTTTGCTGCCCCCCCTGCTCCTCAGCCGTCCGCCTCCCCCCAGCCCTCAATATCAGCTCCGTCCATCACCCAGCTCCCTCCCCCTCCTCCCTTCCAGTCCCTGTATCTCGGAGAAGCTCCCCGAGGCTCCCCCACACCCAGAGCCCGCCTGAGACCCCGGCCCGGGCCGCCACCTGGCCGGCTGCTCCCCTTATTACCCCGCAGCCGCCTCTGTCCATCCCGGCCCCTGCTCATGCTCCTCTCCGCCATTGCGCCCGCCCCCCGGCCCCGCGAGCCCCTCAGCGGCCCGGCGACTCCTGCTCCCCGGGCCGCGGCATCTGCCCGGGCGCTCACCCAGCCCCCTCGGCTCCCGCCCCTCTCTCACCCCAGCCCCCTCCCCAAGCCCTGCCTGGAAGCCCCAGACACGCGCTCCTTCCTTCCCTCGTTCCTCCTCTTCCTCTTTTTCTCCTTCTAGTCTGTGCGTGAAGAACCCCCTCCCCCACAGCTGGCCAGCTGCACTCCCGAGATGGGCAACTCTGGCCTGGCCTAATTCCCTCCTCCTCCCCCTCACATCTTCATCCATCACCCCGGCTTCTTTCTGTTCTGTCCCAGCCTTGATGAGGAGTCAGGTGTCCCTCCGCCCAGAGACTCCGGAGGCCTCGGGGCCCCCACTTTCCCCTCTGGCTCGTTCCCCGGGCCCACTCCCCTCATCCCCCACATCCTGGTCCTCTGGTTCCCAGAGCCAGAGCCCTGGAGGCTGGGTCTGGGACTGCTCTGGGCCTGAGGGCGCTCTTCTGACTTAGGGAGGCAACCCGGCCTGTGATCCGGGACTCTAAACCACCTCAAGCACCTACCTGCTGTGTGACCGTGGGGAGGTCACTCTCCCTCTGCAGGCCTCAGGTTATTCACCTATAGAATGAGAGGGTTCAGCTGGAGGCCCCCAAGGTCCTTGGGATCCACCCTAGACTTTAAGGTGCCCGCCCCCACATCAAATGTACTCGTTACCTACCTTCCTCCTCCTCTTCCTCCTTATATTCCAGGGCCCTGGGGCTGTCACCTGGATTCCCTGGCTTCCTGCATGTCTCAGGTAAAGTCCCAGTCTCTGCAAGGGGCCTTTCCCACCCCCCTTAGTTCTAGTGCGAATGCTTTCCTTCCCGATGAGCTCCAGCGGGGCCTTTCTATAGCTTGGACTTGCCCTTTGCATGTTCTCCCCCCATTAGAACGTGAGCTCCTTCACCAAAGGGGCCGTTTTTGCTCTTCTTTTGCCCCCGGTGCTTTGCACACAGTAAGCACTTAATAAATGTGCTTAGATTCTTTTTCCTCCTTTCCCACTCCCCACAACTGCCCCTTCCCCACCTTTCAGGGGCTATAAGAACAAGCCGTGGGGGTGTCAAGGAGGGGCTCTGGGGGACCAAGAAGGTGGTTTGGAAAAGGGGAGGGAGGAGAGGAGGGAGTGGTGGGAGGGCAAGTGCTCAGGAGAGGAATTTGGGTAGAAAGAACTGGCTAAGGAAGGACAAGATGCACCGAGGAGGGGAAACTGAGGCAGTGTTTATGTAGCCAGTGCTGAGACACCCCAACACTGTTATCCTTTGCCCATCCCCAAGGCTCTGACACCTTTCCTCTTTTTGTCCTTCCCTTCACTGTGCCCCTAAGCCCTGCTTTTCTCTCCTTAACTGGCTTTTTCATCCCCTCAGGCCCCAACCTGGTCTCTAACCTAACCCCTCTCATCTGTAGCTATCTACTCCAATAGCCATGGCTTTATCTCTATGCTAAAGAGAGCTCTGGACTGAGAGGACACGGTTGTAGCTCTGAGCCTGCCTAGAACCCACTGTATGGACAAACATCGGTCCTATCTGGGCTTCAGGGGCCTGGTCCGTAAAATGAGGACCTGGACTTGATCAAGCCTAAGCTCTCTGCTGGCCCTGACACTCCAGGCTGGAAGGCCCTCCCAGGTCTGACATTCCGTGTTCTAAAGCTCCTCCAAGTTCTGATATTCCATGTTCTAAAGACCTTCCCAGCTCTGACATCCCCTGTCCTAGGACCTCCTCCCAGCCCTGACACTCCATGTTCTTGGCTCCTCCTGTGTTCTGGGGGGGGGGGCTCTTCTCACAGTGGGCAGCTGTCTTACTCCCTTTGGGTTTTGTCTGTAAGGCAGTGGATTGTAACTGTGGTGTGGGCTCTGTACAGGGGGAGCTGTGTCCTCTGGCCAAGGTGCTGAAATGCTGTCTCTTAGGAGTCTGTGAATTTCCCATTTTGGAATATTCAATTTATGATCCTGGGATTTCTTAAGATGTGTGTGTGTGTGTGCGTGTGTGTGTGTGTGTGTGTGTGTGTATGTGTGTGTGTGAGTGTGTGTGTGTATATGTGAGTGTGTGTATGTGTGTGTGTGAGTGTGAGTGTGTGTGTATGAGTGTGAATGTGTGTGTGTGTGAGTGTGTGTGTGTGTATGTGAGTGTGTGTGTGTGTGTGTGTATATGTGTGTGTATGTGTGTGTGTGAGTGTGTGTGTATGTGTGTGTGTGTGAGTGTGAGTGTGTGTGTGAGTGTGAATGTGTGGGTGTGTGTGAGTGTGAATGTGTGTGTGTGAGTGTGTGTGTGTGTGTGTGTGTGTATGTGTAAGTGCGGTGGATAGTTCTGTCTTGACCTCCTTCTTCCCTCCCATCCTCCTGTCCCATATCATGTCACTGATGTTTCTCATCTCCAACCCCAAGTCCAGCTTCCTGTTTCCCTCCGATCTCATTGTTCCCTACTTCCTTCGCGGCCTCTCAGCTACTGATATCTGCCCCTCCCTCCCTCTCTATCCCTGTATTCTTTGGCTTGCAGCCTGACTCAGTCTTACCCCCATCAGAAATTCTCCCTGACTCCTTTTAGAGGATGGAACACTGTCCCCCTTCTCCTTAGAAACCTGACCTCAGCCTTCCTTCTCACCTCTGGTTCTCCGGAAAGGAGAAGAGGGCATTATTCTCCTTCTTTCCCAGTTCTATCCCTGTATCCTCACAGTATCACATGAAACCATGTATCTGGAGCTAAAAGGCTGTTGAGAGCCATGGAGTCCCACTCCCTCATTACATTATTTTATTTTTTTCAATTAACAAAAATCTATTTTCTCTTCTTCCCACTGGAAAAATAAAACCCTCGTAATAAATATGCCGAGTCAAGAAAAACAAATTACTGCATTGGACATGTCCCCAAAACAGATGTCTCAGCTGCACCCTAAGTCTATTATCTCTCTGCCAGCAAGTGCAGTTCTCTCATTTTAAAGATGAATAGACTGAGACTCAGAGAGGGCCAACGATTTGCTAAGATTCGGGCAGGATTCCACTCCCCTTGTTTATAGACTAGGGAACAGAATCCCAGCAGTCAATGACTTGTCCAAAGCCACCCAGGGGCAAGTGACAGAGTTCGTGTTTTTAATTTGGGTTCCCCAACTTCAGACTTTCCCACTCCACCATGTTGCAGTCAGTCATAGACTTAGGTCATCTACGTAGAACTAGTGGGAACCCGAACTGCCATCGAGCCCAAACCAGATTTCACAGACAGGGAAACTAAAGGCAAGAGAAGGGAACTCTAATATCACAGATAATTAATTAGGCAAGATTAAAACAGCTCCTCTGATTCTGAATCCCCCCCTTCTCCCGTGACATCATGTCGCCTCTCGGCCTCGGGATTAGACGCCCATCATGTCACTCCTCAGAAATGTCACTCGCCTCTTCTTTATCTCCCTTTATCCGTAAAACAAGTTATGATCTCCAAGAGTCCTTTCAACTCTAAAGACAAGTCAGAGACTCAGGAGTTCAAGGCCACCCGGTGATGTTCCAGCAAGGCCAGGACTGGACGATAATTTTCTACCCCAATTCGGATCGTTTAGGGTTCCCCTATGAGGAGGTAAGAAGATGGTGTCTTATTTAACAAGGGGATTTTTAGACGTTCTTAGATGACGAGATCCATCCACAAAGCTCCTACTGTGTGCCAGACACTGCGAGACAAAAACACCTCTGCCCCAGAGAAACTTACATTCTCTTGGGAAGTGGGGACAACAGGGGCAGCTGGGGGTACTCTAGGGCAAAGGGTGCCAGGACCGGAACCAAGAAGACATGAATTCAAATCTAACCTCAGATACTTCCTCGCTGTGTGACTCTGGACAAGCTGTTTATTCCCTGCCTCCTTCAGTTCAGAAAGAGGGAATAATAATAACTCCTACCTCCCAGGGCTGTTGTGAGGATTTAGCACAGTATCTGTACACCATAGGCATTGTCTAAATAAAATTATTATTATTGTTACAATGTAGACACGGATAAGTATAGGAGGCAGCGTGGTTTTATAGAAAGCAACATGAGATCACGTAGATAGTTCAGATCCCAAGTCCGCTATTGACTCTGTGTGCAATCCTGCACAAACCATTGAACCACTCTGTCTTGTGTGTACATTCAGGGAGTTGGACTCAATGACCTCTGATGACCCTTTTAGGTCTAGATCTATGATGCTCAGCAAAAACAGTATTTTACATATTGTGTTACATATTGTAACAGTATTTCCCATACATAGGAAACATATGTTTCCTATGTATACAAAGTATATTTTGTATATATACAAAGTAATTTCAAGAGGGAAAGAGTGGTAACAAATGAGTGGGGGGAAATCAGGAAAGACCCCCCCCCAAAGAAGTAAAAGAGCGCCTGAGCTATGCTTTGGAGGAAACTAGGAGGGTGTCCCGGATGTGGGGTACAGCTAGCAGGCCAGCCTGATTGCCGTGGATTATGGTAAAAGGGGAGTTACGAGAAACCAGATAGAAATGGTAGCTGGGAGCCAGGCTGTGGAGAGCTTTAATTGCTAGGCTGAGCAGATTAGATTGTCTTTTATTTTCAGTACAGTAGGAATCTAAAGGTGTTTTTTTTTTTTTAGTGGAAGACCTAGGTTTCAGGACTGTCAATGGGGTGGCTGGGTGGTGGTTGGGTTGCAGAGAGGGGAATTTGGAGGCAGGGATACCACCAGGAGTCCAGGTGAGCTCAGGGTGTTAATAAAGAGAAAGGGACAAATAGATGGAGATGATAAGATGCTACAATTGATTGGCTATGGGAGCAAGAGTCAAGGATAACTCTGGGTCATATACTGAGCGATTAGAGGGATACGGTCATGACATCAACAAAAATGGGCAAGTTTGAGGATGAATGGGATTTTGGGGAAAGAGAGCGGGCTGTGTTTTGGATGTCCTGGGTTTGGGCAGCCTATGGGACACCCAAGGGGAGCTGTCCAGTAGCAGTTGGTGATGTGGGAGCTGGGAGTCACCTGACCACGGGAGCTAGGGAGCCCACCAAGGATATACAGAATAGGGAAAGTCCTGGACAGGGTGCCAGCAGGTGCGTATACTCCGTGGGCAGGGAGAGGGTGATCCAACAAAGCATAGAGAGAAGTAGCAGTTAGAGGTACAGAAGAAGAACCAAGAGAGAAGTCACAGTTACTCCAGATTGAGTTTATTATTGTGATGATTGTAGTTTTAAGGTGCATCCCTCACAGCACAGGAATCATCCTGTTTTTTAATAAAGGAGGAAACTGAGGCTCAGAGAAGGGAAAGGATAGTAAGTGGAAGTCACTTCTTAAACCTTTTGTTGAGAGTGATTTCCTGTGGTTTCCCTGGAACTGTCACTGAGCCCCTTCTCCCCCCTCCCCATTTCTTTCCATGTGTCAGAGAGGTTATTCTGGGTGTCCTTTTCCTGTGTCTCTGAACCTTTCTGACGCCACGTGCC
This sequence comes from Antechinus flavipes, assembly GCF_016432865.1. Lineage (NCBI taxonomy): Eukaryota > Metazoa > Chordata > Mammalia > Dasyuromorphia > Dasyuridae > Antechinus > Antechinus flavipes. Next base: position 618,845,774 of record NC_067400.1, read on the forward strand.
CCGGGGGAATTCTAGGATGTTTCAGACTACCAGACTTTGAATAGGAACGGTTTCCTGGGAACCACTGAGTAGACTCCAGGGTCCACTCAGAACCTCTGGAAGAGACAGAATCTCCGGCCAAACGGGCCTGGGGAGCTGACTTCAATGTAAAAGAGCAAGGTGAGGCTGGGGGGCTAGATTGATGACCCCTCCCCCCACAAAAAGCTTTACCTTCTCATAGAGTCTGGTCAGGTAGAGAAGGGAGAAGCTGTGGAGTGGGCCTTAAAGTCTCTGATAATTCATCCTGAAAAGACCCTGGCCCAGAACTGGGACCTGGGAAGGTGGATCATTTTAACCCCCTTATTTTATAGATGGAGAAGGCAATGGATAATAGTAACTAGCGTTTACATATCAATTAAATATACTCTCTTTTTTGGAGCCTCACGACAGTCTAAGGAGTTCAAATCATCCTCTTCTTTCCCAGTTCTCCCTCTTCTGATCTTGGAAATATTCTCTCCAGAGTTTGATTTTCTCATTGTTTAAAATAAAGGGGCTGAGGTTATGGTCTCTAAGGGCCCTATCATCTCCAGATCCATGAACCTTGTGAGATAAATAGAGGTAGAGACTAGATCTGTAGTTTCATTGGTATCTGGGACCCCCAGATGAGGAGGCTCCTGCCTGACGTTCTTTTCTCTCAGAGTTCCTTGGGGCAGCTTGCAGTCTGTATCAGGTAGAGGAAATTTTTATATTGTTCAGAGGAAGAAACTGAGGCCGGGAGAAGTTCAAGGATTTCCTCCAAGTTGCATTGCTAATGTTCTGAGGGGAGATTAAGACTACAAGTCTAGCATTCTCTCAAGACAGAAGGCTCAGGAAAGAAAAACGAAATCCCTGAAGTCTCACAGCCAATTAATGGAAGAAAAGGGGAAACTAGTTCCAGATCCAGAGCACTGCACAACAGTCTCTCTATCCCTTGGGATAAACTTAGTAGGAGACAGACAGAGATAGAGAAACAGAGACAAGAGACAGAGACAGACACAGAGAAAGACAGAAACAGGCACAGATAGTGACAGAGAGACAGAGACAGAGAAACAGAGACAAGAGACACAGAGACAGACATACACACAGAGAAAGAGACAGACATGGAGAAAGACAGAAACAGGCACAGATAGTGACAGAGAAGGATAGAGACAGAGAAACAGAGACAAGAGACACAGAGACAGACATACACACAGAGAGAGACAGACACGGAGAAAGACAGAAACAGGCACATACAGTGACAGAGAAGGACAGAAACACAGCACAGATAGGCACAGAGAAACAATCACAGACACAGACACAGATAGGGACAGAGAAACAGTCCCAGACATGAAGATAGAAAGACAGACACCACGGAGACAGAATGACCTGCAAACACACCTAGGGCCCGAGGAGAACGTCAGGAGGAGGAATCCACAGCAGACAGACTATGTGGGGAGGCTGGAGGGAGAGGAAGAGTGACCCAGAGCCAGGAAATTTGGAGGGAAGGAGAGTGGAAAAGCAGAGACAGACTAATAGTCCATGTTGGGGTGGGATGGAAGAGAAAGCCATCCCCCAAGAAGCTGACTTGGAGTACAGGAAGCTGGAGGTAGAGGAGAGCAGGCAGGAGAAACAGGAGAGAACCAGAGCCTGGGAGACAGTCTCCTAGGAGCAGAAAGGTGGAGAGAGCCCCAGAATGGGGGAGAGTGTCCAAGTGAGTAGCTTAGACAAATGAAGAGTTGGTTTGGGAGACTGGGGAAGCCAAGTGAGAGCCAGAGTCCAAGAAATTGTGTGATAGGGGAGGAGGTTAGAGAGATCCTGAGCTAAGAGAAACCCTGAAAGGGAGAGGCTGGAGAGGAGGAGAGAAATCATTGGGAGAGATTGGAGAAAAGGAGAGCTATCCGTGCTTTAGAACAGGGTGGAGGAGGAGAGGGGGGAAGGAAAGAAGGGAGAGAGGGAGAGGAGGAAAGGAGAGAGGCAGAGAGAAAGGGAGAGAAAAGGAGGGAGGGAACGAGAGAAGGGGAGAGAGAGACAGGAGGGAGGGAGAGGGAGGGGGAGAGAGAGAGAGAGAGAGAGAGAGAGAGAGAGAGAGAGAGAGAGAGAGAGAGAGAGAGAGAACGAGAACTCTGGTTGGGGAGCCAGGGAGGAAGGAGACTGAAGAAGCCGTGAGGCACCCCTAAACAGGCTCTTCAGTTGCGGGGGAGGTTGAAGAGTTGGAGAGACCCCAAGACTGGGGATCTGCCCTCGCGGGCCGTAGGGAAGTGGGGCTCGGGAGTCGGGGGCGCCGAGGGGGAGGGCGCCCAGCGGGAGAGCAGTGGTACTCTGGCCGTCCCCCGCGGCTGGCGGCTCCCCCGCCCCCCAGCCCCCCGCCCAGGCCCCGGGGGACCCAGCTCTAATAATGTATTTGATCGACTCGCCGGCCGCGTACAAGCGATTATTGTCTTGTCGGGAGTCAAACGTATCGATCCGGCGAGAAATATGAGCGAAGCAATGGAGCCCGCGTGTCAGTTAGCGGCCCCGCCGGCCCTGGGGAGCCCCAGCCGTCTCCTTTAATTACCGCTCAGCCCTGAGCCCGGCCTGGCCTCCCCCTCCGCCCGGCCCGCGCCCCTCGGGCTCCCCATTGCTCCCCAGTGCCCTCCCGCTCTCTCCGCGCGGACTGCGCAGCAACACGCGTCCCTGACCCCGGCTTCTCCGCCGCCCTTCCGCGGTCTCCTCCCGGGGCCTCGGCCACGGCCAGCCTGGGGGGCCTTCCGCCCCTCCCTCCCTGGCCCTCCGGCCGGCGGCCTCACTGCTCCGCCGGCCTCTCCCCTCCGCACTGGCCTCCTCCCTTTGCCCCATCCCTTCCCGTCCCCTCTGGCATATCCAAGCCCATCTCCTCGGCCCGGGCTCCCGACTCCTCAGCCCCTCCCTTCTCCCCCCCCCATCACTGGCCCCCTCAGCCCCCACTGGCTTTTCCTAGCACGGCCAGGGGCGGGTGTCAGCCGGGGCTCCAGTGGGAGGTCCTGCTGGCCCCGGGGACAATCTCCAAGCACCCGGGGTCTGGAGGGGCCCAGCGGGGGAGAGACTCCTGCAGGAGGTGCCTCCGAGCTGAGCCAAGGAAGGCCCCGGGGCTTAGGGGAAGGAGCTGGGTCTGCACTAGGACTGGGGTCCTGCCTTTTACTGTAACCTGAGTGACTCTGAGCAAGTCGCTTCCCTTTTCTGAGAAGACTTTGAAAGGGGAAATGACTTTGCCCAAAGTCACTCAGTGAATCATCGGACACAGATTTAGATCCGGAAGAGGCATCCGGTCAGCTCTCTGGTTCTAGAGATCACAGAATGGGGCGGCCCAGCTAGCAGGGCACTGAGAATGCAGAACCTCCCAGCTGCGGGGGGTTGGGGAGTGAGGAATAGAGAACACCAGAGTTCAGAAAGAGCTTAGAACCCAGAATGTCAGAGCTGGGGGGGGTGGTGCTCTTAGAACAGGGAATCTCAGGGCTAGGAGGGGGCTTAAAACAGGGAATGTCAGGGCTGGGAGAGGCCTTAGAACAGGGGGTGTCAAGGCTGGGAGAGGCCTCAGAACCCCGAACACGGAGCTCTAAGTGACCTTTCTTTGCTAAGTGTTCCCTTCTCCCTTGGGCTCTGTGCAGGGACTTGTCTGAGGTCACACAGTGAGTCAGGGGAAGATCTGGTCCTTGACCCCAGCCCTGCTCTGACTCGGAGGATACATGCTTGGTCAGTCACGGGAGATTAGCCGGGCCGAGCCAGCCAAGCCTCCTTTCCGGGGTGGGCTCCCGGAGGGCGCTGGGCTCCCCGGGACCCTCGCAGCCCTCTCCCCCGCCCCCTCTGCTCTCCGGGCTGGGGCCGGCCCCTCTGCCTGGGTGTGGATGGAGAGGAGGTGGAGAGCCGAGCTCTGCAGAGCCAGGCGGGCTGGCCACTAGCGGGCGGCGAGCTCCCTCTGGTGGGCAAGCCTGGGAGTGCAGGACTCTCCCCGCGCCAGCCCCTGGTGTCCCCTGCTCCCGGTGTGGCTGGCGGGGCAGGAGGCTCCAGGTGTGCCCTGCGGGTCCCCCCACCCCCACCCCGGCCGCGCCCCTCCCCCTTTGCCTCAGGTTCTGTCCGTGGGTCTTTCCTCAGGGCAGTGCGCGCCTAACTCCGCACGTTGCCCTGTAAAGGTGAAGGGTTGGCCCGGAACCCTCTTGCGCTCTGGGCCGGGCTCGGGCCGCGCTTCCATCTTGCGCGTTTGTGACTCGGAGAAAGGCGTCCCGGGTCCGGGCCGGAGCCCCGAAGGTGCCGGAAGGACTGGCGGGCCTGGAAGCGCTTCGCCCCATAGGGCAGGGAATGTCAGGCCTTTGAACCAAGAGCGGGAGAGCAGCGAGGATCCTGGGTCCCCCCGCCCGGCTCTTTTTACACTCGGAGAAACTGAGGTCCCAGGCGGAGGAGTGGCGGCTCCCGGAGGTCGGCGGGGTCTGGCCAACAAGCCCCCCGCCTCCCGGGCTTCCTGAAAGGGAGGGGCTGAGCTAACCTGGCTCGGGCCCCTGAGGCCGGGCTGGGTGTGTTTGTGTGCGCTGGGGGGGAGTTTCCCTCCCCAAAGGGCGGTCCTGCCCCTGTGGTTTCCTCTCTGGGTGACTTCCTGTCCTGGGGTTGGCTGTGGGGACCTGGGGAGGGGGCGGGGGATGACACACTTGTTCCCCCCAGTCAGCCTCGCTCTGCTCTCCCTCCGCCCCCAGCCGGGGCCGCGCGGTGCACTCCAGCATGGGGGCTCCAGGTAAGGGCAGGGCGAACCCTCCCGGAGGGTGAGAACCGCGGCTTCCTCTCCTCGCGTTCCCGCTCCCCATCTCTGAGCCTTCCCTCTGTTCTCAGGCTGGCCCTTTCTGCCCTGGCCAAGCTGCAGGTCCCGGCTCTCCTGTCTACCCATTTCTCTTTCTCCTCTGCCCTTTTGCCTCTCTCTCCCAGTATCCCTCTTGTGCTCTTCTTTCTCCCCTTCCTCAGCCCCTCTCCTTAAGGACACCCCTCTTTCCCAGTGTCTCCTCCTCCAGTGGTGTCCCCCCTGCAGCTTTCCCTGCCCTGCTGTCTCCTCTCCCTCTTCCCCACCTCTGTATCCTCTCTCTGTCCTGCCCCCTGTCTCTGGACCCCTGGGCCAGAAGGAGTTCCCAGAGGCCCCTCTTCCCCTGTAATGAAGGCTTTTGCTCTCACATCTTTCTCTCCATTTCCACTCCCTCCCCCTGCCTTCTCCTTCCATCCCCTCACCCTCAGTTTTCCCATCTTGAGACAGAAGATACCCTTAATCGAGGATAGAAGGAGGACTGGGGGGAGGTGTTAGGGACACCTCTCCATGTCCCCAGGCTCGGGTGTCGGAATCTGTGTCTCTCTGTGAATGTGTATAAACTATCTTTTTCTCAGATCGGCGCAGGCAGGTGAGAGCTTAGAACAGAGAATAATGGAATTGGAAAGATCTTGATTTATGGAAACCAGAGTTAATAGAACCTCAAGAACAGAATGTAGGATCTAGAAGTGGCTAGAGGTCCCAGAATGCAAAGGAGCCTTCGAAGCTTGGGTGTCCAAATCTGGGTCTCTGTGTGAATATGTATAAACAGGCAGGTGAGAGCTTAGAACAGAGAATACTGGAATCGGAAAGATCTTGATTTATGGAAACCAGAGTTAATAGAACCTCAAGAACAGAATGTAGGGTCTGGAAGTGGCTAGAGTTCCCAGAATGCAAAGGAACCTTCGAAGCCTGGGTGTCCGAATCTCTGTCTCTCTGTGTGAATATGTATAAACTATCTTTTTCTCTGAACATCACAGGTCGGTGAGACCTTAGAATAGAGAATACTGGAATCGGAAAGATCTTGATTTAGAGAAACCAGAGTTAATGGGACCCTAAGAGTACAGAATGTAGGGTCTGGAAGTGGCTAGAGATCCCAGGATGCAAAGGAGCCAGATTGTCTGAGTAGGAAGACCCTTAGAAGCCAAAATGTCAAAGGAACAGGACTCTAGAACATGTAATTTCAGAGCTGTAAGAGATCGTAAAACCTAGAACATAACATGTCCAAACCAAAAGGCACCTTAGAATTTATTAGTCAACATAAGGCACAGTGGAGAGAGTGCTGGACTTGGAGTTAGGAAGCGCCCCGTTCAAATCTGGCCTCAGACACTTACTAACCATGTGATTCTGGGCAAGTCTTTTTTACAACCTCTGTCTGCCTTAGTTTCCCCAGTTGTATAGAAATCGTCCCTGTGTCCCAGGGTTTTGTGCAGATCAAAAGAGATACCATTTGTAAAGCTCTCAGCACAGGTTCTGGCACTCTGCAAATGCTGTGATCGTTTAGGGAGCTGACATTGTTTTGGAGGAGACGTTCTGCATGGGTATTTGGATAAAATGCAAAATAAATGGAAGGCGGTTTGAGGGATGAGGGCCCAGGCTGCAGCTGGGATCAGGAAAGGCATTATGGAAAGGGGAGGGCTGGAGCTGAGTCTTGAAGGAAGTGAGGGATCCTACAAAGAGGAGGTGAGGAGGGGGCCCATTTTAGGTCTGGGACTCACTAGTGAAAAGGCACGGGCGTGTCCTGTGACTTCAATGTCATAGGGAGGCAAAGCCAGGGAGCTGGTTTGTCATGACTTCAGGATAACGGGGCTGAAGACGTAGGCTGGCCAGGTTTGTTTTGGAAGTAATAGGGAGCTATTGGAGTTTATTGAGTTGGGGAGTGACCTGATCAGATCTGAGCTTAAAAAAGGTCTATGGCTATGATGAGGAGGATGAGGAGGAGAAAGGAGAGATATGGGGCACAGAGATAAGTCAGGAGCGATTGCAGTTGTCCAGGAGAAAAGGGATGAGGGCCTGTGCCCGGTGGAGGCTACGGGAGACGGGGAAGGGTTAATGCAGGAGATGGGAGAGGAGTGTAAAAGCTACCAGATCTGGAGCTTGGCTGGATAGGTGGGAGAGGGGGGGAGCAGAGATGACTGAGGCCGAACCTGGGAAACTCGAAGGAAGGTGCGGAAAACAGGAAAATTCAGGAAAAGGAGTCGAGGGGAGGGAAGAGAATGAGGCTTGTTTGAAACAATCAGTCTATCATAGAATGTCAGAGCTGGGAGGGGCTTAGAACAGGGGATGTCAGGGCTGGGAGGGGACTTAGAACAGGGGTTGGCAGGCCTGGCAGTAGTCTTCAAGAATATCTGACCCACCTCCCCATTTTAAACATGAGGAAACTGAAGTTAAAGAAGTTGACGTAAGTTCCCATCAATTCTGCTGAGCCCGTGTCGATGTCCAGGTCAGGCCCGAGGCCCAGGTCTTCAGACTGAGCAGCCTTTCTTCATCATTTCCCCCTGGAAGCACCTTTTCCATAACAGGGCCCTGCCTACGCTGCTTAATTCGGCCACCCTGGTGGGCTCCCACCCTGGGGATGCCCTGAAACCGGCCCTGCCGGCTGGATCTCACGTGCTCCCAGGGAGAGGGAATGCAGTGTTGCAAAGTGCGATACAGAGTAATTGGAGGGGGGGTTTGCTGGTTGAGTGAGAGGATGTCCAGGCTGAGTGGGAGTGTGTTTGTGGGGTCAGTGAGGAAGAGACCAGGAAAGGACTCTCTGGGGGAAGGGCGAGCCCCAAGGGCAGCCCGGAGGGAAGGGACAGAGGGGAGGGGGTACACATCCTAGGGAGGGGGGAGTTCAAGGGCTGGGAAGAAGGAGAGCTGAGAAGGTTGGCCCAAGCCAACATATGGAGGACGGAGGAGGCTGGAGGGCTTCTCCCTGTGGCAGCCGGGAGGTTCGGAAGCAAAGGAGAGCGAGAGTGCCAGGCCTTAGGGCGGTTATCTGGGGAATTATGGGGAGAGAGCTCGGGAGAGAGGAGAAGGTGGGATTGGCAGAGAAGACAGGCCCCAGATTGCTGCGGCCCAGATGATGGGCCCAAGCGAAGGGGGTGACTGCAGGGGGAGGAGGGCATGGAGACGTGTGGGCGTAGAGCTGGCGGGGCTTGGGGATGACTCTTAGGTGAAGAACCGGGGATGGAGACCCTGGGGTTACCCTCAGTGGAAACAGGGAAGCTCGCAAGAAGGCCTGGGTAAGCGGCGGGAAGATAACGGTCCTTCTCCTGCAGACTTAGTGGGCTTGAGATCTCCCACCAGGAGGGATGATCTGGGGACAACTCTCTCTGCTGGGTGGCCCGGGATGAGGCCCTGGGGATGGACAATGAGATTTGGGGGTCCTCTGCATAGAGATGGTTCTCAAACTTTGAGGTGGCCAAGGGGGGGAGAGAAACTGGGGGGGGGGGAGGGAGAGGAAGGGAGGGAGAGAGACAGAGACAGGGAGAGACAGAGAAACAGAGAGAGAGAGCGACAGAAAGACAGAAAAACAGAGAGAGACAGAGAGAAACAGAGAGAGACAGAAAGAGAGAGAGAGAGAGAGAGAGAGAGAGAGAGAGAGAGAGAGAGAGAGAGAGAGAGAGAGAAAGAACAGAAAAGAGATCCGTGGTAGAGCCTTAGGGTGGGCAGAGGGATGGGGAAAGTGACCATGGTTCAGCAAAGGGGATGAAGGAGGAATGCATAGTACACAGAAGTGAGGAGAAACAGGCTGAGTTGAGTTAGAGGAATATAGAATGTCAGGGCTGGGAGGGGGCTTAGAACAGGGGGTATTGGAAGTGGGAAGGTCCTTAGAACAGGGAGTGTCAGGGCCGGCCGTTTAGCCCAACCTTCTCTGAACAATGAGCAAACGGAGGCTTGGAGCCATGTAGGCTAAGGTCCCCCCGGGAGAGAGCCTGGACTAGAACTTGTCCTTCTGGGCCCCTGCTCCCACATCTGACCCTGAGCCCGGCCGGGCCCTTGCGGATGAGGCGGGCACGGGGTCCCTCTCTAGGAGCGCCCCTGAATCCAGGGCTCTGTTTGTGCTGGCGGCTGGTCCTCGTGAGGTCACAGAGGCGGCTGCGCCGCGTCGCCTGTGGCCGGGTCTCGGTCCCATGCTCTCGAATTCAGCATTTATGTGTGTCTGTGACTATGTGACTAGTGATGGGGGGGAGGGGGCAGCACCCGGCCCGTCTGTGAGCACTAATGGGCGTCCCCGCAGCTGCAGGGCCCGTCCTGGTGTGTCCACCTGTCCGTATCTCCGTCCTTGCCCCGGTGACATCTCACCCTCGAGCACCCTGGGGCCCAGCTGGGAGGAGAAGGGCGCTGACCCCCCAGGGAATGGGCCCGGGGCCTGTGGGGTTCCGAGCACCAGAGACCAGGTTCCAGCACAAGAGGGGCCTGGGGACCCTGGGGACTGGCCGGGGAGGGTGAGGGAAGGCCCTCAGCTTCTCTATATTTAGCCTGATTTACGGTAAGTGCTGGCCAAGGGCTGGTGCAAAGCTGCTAAAAGTGGAGGGTGGGGGGGAAGCTAGAGCAGAAGTGAAAGTCCGGCAGTCAGTGGGGGGGTTGGGGAAGGCCCATAGGCCCTGCTGGGGAGCGCCAGGCTTGGGGATCTGGCTGAGGTTTGCACTGCTCGGCCTCGAGGGTCCGCCCCCACCCCCACCCCCCAAGCTCAGGTGTCTGGGATCCTCTGATACCAAATGAAATAGCATGAAAAGGGCTTTAAGAGCTCCAAAGTTCTCTCCATCTCCGTCTCTCTCTCCAAATATATATGTTACACTTGTATATACATATATGTACATATGTGTGTATGTATTCTAGGTGATAATGATGGTGCTGGTGGTGGTTACTGTGCATCCTGGGAGTGTGAGAGAATCAGGGATTATTCCTTTCCAGCCCCTGACACCTCCTGTTCTAAGCCCTCTCCCAGCTCTGACACCTCCTATTCTAAGTCCCCTCTCAGCCCTGACATCCCCTGTTCTAAGTCCTCTCCCAGCCCCGACACCCCCTGTTCTAAGGCCCCTCCCAGCCCTGACATCCCCTGTTCTAAGCCCCCTCCCAGCCCTTAGATCTTCAGCTTTTACAATTTATATTTTGAGCATAAGTGGTGCCTCAGTTTCCACCCTTAGGGCCCAATTTCTAGGGCAGCATCCTGTCTTTGTTTATGATGTGGTTCTCCCAGTGAGGGACTGGGATCCTTGTTTAGGGCCTTTCTGAAGAGGAAGCCCAGATCCAAAGAAGCTAGGAATCAGAACACTTTCCCTAAGACAGACTCTTGCTTAAGTACATGGGACATGAGTGGGAGTCATGGTTCTGAAGGCCCGGCTTCTGTTCTCCGTTCCCCTCCTTATCTCAGATAAGTCTTTGCACTTGCAGCTTCTTCTTCTGTAAGCTGAGGAGAGCATAGCTCCTGGTCTCTGGAACTTCCAGGTTGCACGGCCCATCTCAGCGAGTCAGTGAAGAAATCATTTGTGAAGTGGGGAGGGTCTTGTGGACCATAGGGCTCTCTGAGCTCCGGGGGGCTGCTGTGACAGAATGTGCATCCTCAGGCACAAGAAAGTCTAGAGATTGGGGGCAAGTGGCTGGTAATAGGTGGTGGAGAGTCAAGGTCTTTGTGGCTTTTACACATAGTGGGAGGGGCTTATCTCCTTGTTCTGTTCCCTGGATCCAGTTAGAGTAAGTTTAACATCCCTAGGTTCTTTCCCCTGATTCTTAAAGGATCTGGCCTTGAAGCCCCTCCCCAACTGCCTTGGTTGCCCTTTTCTCAATGCTCCCCAGCTTACTAACTTTCTTAAAGTGTGCCCTCAAGACCTGAGCACATAATTCTAGGGCTGGACCGATCAGGAGGAACCCCCTCTTTTCTCTCATCTCCATTATGTGTTTTCTGCAGGGAGAACAATCTTTGGACGGGAAGGGTTGGAACCCATGTGGCCTGTAGGGCTCAGACATGAGCAGGGAGACAAGGAGGGCTCTTAGCTGACCTTGTTGGGTTCGTACCATAGGTTGGACGCTAGTACTGGGCCGCTCATCAGGGATAGCTGGAGAATGGAGGAGGGAGAAGGCCCAGCATGCTTGGGAAGGGAGGCGGGCTTAATCAGCACGTTAGTAAAGGGATGGTCAGGGAAGGTGGACAGGAGGAGCCAGTCATCACACGGGGCCACCATGGTTCTGCAAGTAGATCACCTTCCTTTCCTCTAATGGAGTTCCTAGGCAAGTAGACCAGGAGTATTTAGAAAATAGCGTTCACATAGACTTCAGGGAAGCATCTGACAAAGTAGCTTCATGGGGCAAAACGGAGAGACGTGAAATTGGCCAGGAGTGGATCTGGAAGTAATTAAGTGTCTGGATAGAACCAACGGTGGTTTGGTGTGGTCAAACCTGGTTGGCAGGAGATCTCCAGGGGAAGGTCTTGGAGACCTGTACTATTTAGCATTGTTACCAGGGACCAAATACAGAGACAGTCTTCTTACACAGATGATGCAGGGCTGGCAAGAACAACTAATTCTTTGGTTAGCAGAATAAAACAGAACACTGAACTAAATCGTGGTTCTCTAGAGCTAGAGGGAACCTTAGAAGTGACCTTAGTTCTCTAGAAGCAGAAGGAACCTTAGAAGTGACTTTGGGTCTCTAGAGTCAGAAGGGCTCTTAGAAATGATTTTGGTCTTCTAGAGCCAGAAGGGATTTTAGAAGTGATCTTCATTTTGTAAATAAGAAAATGGTTAGCAGAACAAAGGTTTATGTAGTCCAGAACATTGGATTAAATCATGGTGCTCTAAAGTCAGAAGGGACCTTAGAAGTGACCTTGGTTCTCTAGAGCCAGAAGGGACCTTAGAAGTGACCTTGGTTCTCCAGAAGCAGAAGGAACCTTAGAAGTGACTTTGGGTCTCTAGAGTCAGAAGGGATCTTAGAAGTAACCTTGTTTCTCTAGAGCCAGAAGGGACCTTAGAAGTGATTTTGGTCTTCTAGAGCCAGAAGGGATCTTAGAAATGACCTTGGTTCTCTAGAGCTAAAAGGGACTTTAGAAGTGACCTTAGTTCCTTAGAAGTGACCTTGGTTCTCTAGAGTCAAAAGGGACCTTAGAAGTGACCTTAGTTCTCTAGAGCCAGAAGGGACCTTAGAAGTGACCTTGGTTCTCTAGAGCTAGAAGGGACCTTAGAAGTGACCTTAGTTCCTTAGAAGTGACTTTAGTTCTCTAGAGTCAGAAGGACCTTAGAAGTGATCTTCATTTTGTAAATAAGAAAATGGTTAGCAGAACAAAGCTGTATGTAGTCCACAACATTGGACTAAATCGTGGTGCTCTAGAGTCAGAAGGGACCTTAGAAGTGACCTTGGTCCTCTGGAGCCAGAAGGGACCTTAGAAGTGATCTTGGTTCCTTAGAAGTGACCTTGGTCCTCTAGAGCCAGAAGGGACCTTACAAGTGATCTTATTTTGTAAATAAGAAAATGGTTAGCAGAACAAAGGTGTATGTAGTCCAGAACACTGGACTAAATCATGGTGCTCTAGAGCTGGAAGAGACCTTAGAAGTGACCTTGGTCCTCTAGAGCCAGAAGGGACCTCACAAGTGATCTTCATTTTGTAGATAAGAAAATGGTTTAGTCCAGAACTCTGGATTAAATCGTGGTGCTCTAGGGCCAGAAAGGACCTTAGAAGTGACCTTGGTCCTCTAGAGCCGGAAGGGACTTTAGAAGTGATCTTCATTTTGTAAATAAGAAAATGCTTAGCAGAACAAACATTTATATAGTCTAGAACACTGGACCAAATCGTGGGTGCCCTAGAGCAGGAAAGGACCTTAGAAGTGACCTTGGTCCTCTAGAGTCAGAAGGGGTCTTAGAAGTGATCTTGGTCCTCTAAAGCCAGAAGGGACTTTAGAAGTAATCTTCATTTTGTAGATAAGAAAATGGTTAGCAGAACAAATGTTTATATAGTCCAGAACTCTGGACTAAATTGTGGGGCTCTAGAGCAAGAAAGAACCTTAGAAGTGATCTTGGTCCTCTGGCGCCAGAAGGGATTTTAGAAATGATCTTGATTTTGTAAATAAGAAAATTATGGCTCAGGGTGGGGTTGGCGGTCTGCCCAAGACACATAGGTAATAAGAGTATTGAGATTCCAACTAAGGCTTTCTGACTATTTTGCTGATTCCCTATTGAATAAAATGAAGTTCAGTGGGTATCAATGTAAAGTCTTAGCCACAGGCTCAAACAATTAACTCCACAATCAGAAAATGAAGCAAAAAATCTCAACACACCGGAACACTGATCTGAATCAAATTAAATGAAATTGAGTGGGGAATAAAAATGTAAAACCCTACACTTAGGTGCAAAAAATTAGCTTCACAAATATCAGTTAGTCAATGAACATTTATTAAGTACCTACTGTGCTAAATCTTAGGAATTCAAAGAAAGGCAGAAGACAATCTCTGCCCTTACAGGGAAGTGTGACTCGAGATCCTGCTGCTCATCTGAGAAAGTTTGGGATGTTTTATTGACTTACAAGCTCAATTTTCAATGTCATTGTATACAGCAACTAAGAAAATCAGTGCAACTTCAGTCAGCATTGAGAAGCACAGCCCACAGAACTAGAGAGGGGATAGTCCTGCTCTGCTGGCTGCAGGGTGGCGGTCAGTCTGAGGCCCCATTTTTAGAAAGGGCCCTCAGAGAAGGGCCGAGTGGATGATGAAATGCCTTGAAACAATGTCACATGAGAGTGAGTTTCATGAAATGGGGATGACTTGGGCAAGAGCGGCATAGGGACACAGTAACACTTCAAGAGCTGTCACATCGAAAAGGAAAGGAATCAGGCAGGTTCTATAGGGCCCCTTGGGTCAGAACCGGAGACAATGAATGCAACGGGTAAAGAGACAGCCTTAGCCATATAAGATTTCATCGAGAATCATAGTCTCAGAGGCTGTCTCAAAACCCATTGAAGCCAACTGGAAGGACATGTTGTGGAGGTTTCAGAGACAGCTTCTGAGATCTCCTCCAACTTGGAGATTATGTGCTTCTCAATACACACCGATGGCGTCTTTTTTGTTTATTTGTTTGGGATTTGATTTTTGGTTTTGTTTCTTAGTTTTTTGGCAAGGCAATTGGAAATAAGTGACTTGTCAAGGGTCACACAGCTAATAAGTGTCAAGTGACTCTAGATCAGATTTGAATTCACATCCTTCGGTCTCCAGGACCAGTGTTCTATCCACTGTGCCATCCAGCACTTGCTCTTTGGTCTCAGATCCCATTAGCTTTTTTATTGCCTGGCATTGAATGGTATGGATTTGTATTTTTATCTCCACCACTTGGCACAGTGTCAGTAGCATAGTGGGTGCTTAATAAATGTTTATTGACTGTCTGTTGATGCATATTGAGCTTGTGGTCAACTCAAACCTCTAGATTTTTTTCACATTTGAATATATGTAAAACTGATTTTGGGAACTTAAATGTAGATTGTCACATTTGTCCTTAAATGTCCTTATATGTTTTTTTTTTTTACTTTTAATATTATATCTTTTTCAATTACATGTAAGAACAATTTTTAATATTGAGCTTGTGGTCAACTAAAACCTCCAGATTTTTTTCACACTCTAGTATATGTGAAACTGATTTGGGGAAACTAAATGTAGATTATTCACATTTGTCCTTAAGTGTCCTTATGTGTTTTTTTTTTTTACTTTTAATATTATATCTTTTCCAAACAAGTAAAATCAATTTTTAACATTTAAAAAAAATGTAAAATTCCCAATTCTCTCCCTCCTTCCCTCTCCCTCTCTTCTCATGGAGAAGGTAAATCATTTGATATAGGTTATACATGTGCAGTCATACAAAATATATTTCCGTATTAGTCATATCTCATTAGTTTTGACCCAGCATTCTAGTCTGCTGCTATCTTTTCGTTAGCTCGCCCTTGTGCTCTACATTATCTGCAAATCTGCTAAGTCTGACTTTCGTAGCTTCATCCAAGTCTTCTGTAAGTTGTTAATCAGCATAAGGCCCAGGCCGTCTGCCTTTAAAAACTCTACCAGATTCTTGTCTCCAGCTTGAGAAAAGGCCATCGACGAATGATTACTCGTGACTAAGTCTTCCCTTCTCCTCAGGTCAGGGTTGACATCCTATTTTGGGTCAGAGTTGGGGGTCAGGATGAGTATCGAGGTCAGGGTCTGCACGGGGGGTGGGTTAAGTCTCATAAAGGACTTGGGTCTAAAGGTAGACTGAGGTTGGGGTTAGAGATCGGATTTAGGCCACGCTTGGTGCCGAGATTAAAGTTGGGGTTAGGGTTTAAATTCGGGTCAGTTGTAGAAGCGGGGTTGGGGGTTGGGGTTTGAGGTCAGGTCTTGCAGGCGCATTTATCACAAAGCTGGGACAGAGAGCTAATGACACACCGAACGACACGATTGACATACAAAAAGATTTTAACGGGCTAGGAAAAGTGTGCTGAAATGAAGAAGTTGAAGTTTAAAGGGAACTAATTTAAAGACCCACACTCGGGATCGAGGAATCGCCTTCACGAGTGGAGGCAAGTTTAATTAGGCAACAGCCCATCTGGGCATTTTAGCGGGCCACAAGCCCAGCACAGGTCAGTCATTAAGTGTGTAAGCTGCTGGGCAGAGGGAGCCCCTCTGTCCAAGCTTAGTGATCTTATTGGAGGGTGCTCTCTACCATGTTCTGGGTGTATCTGGTGGCCTGTGTTCCGTTCTGGGTGACTTATTTTAGAAAGGAAATTAGTTAAATGGGTTGTGTTCAGAAGAGTACACTGAGGGATGTCCAGCCTGGGGAGATGGGGAACATCATTTAGCTGTCTTCATCTCTGAAGGGGATGAGTGTGATTTACTCTGCTTGGCACCGGGGGCAGGGATGGAGATGACGGCAGTGGGATGCTGCAAAGCGAGCGATTTAAACTTCCTTCCAAGTTGTCGAAAGTGGAATGGACAACTTGAAAGGAAGTTTAAATCGCTCGCTTTGCCAGCGAGTCCGAAGTGGAATGGGCAGAGATGGAGAACAAAGTCAGGGTTGAGAGTGAAGTTGGGGCTTGGGCCAAAGATTTCCGTCTTCTTCAGGCAGGATGTAACACTGGATGGATTTGGGAGAAGAACGGGGCTGCCTCATATTTCATGAAAAATTGGAGGCCATTTGCTTTGAGTTTCCTCTTCTCTCTTCCTCTTCAACTCACTCCTCTCAGATGTCTTCTGCCACTAGTTCTGCCTTGACCCTGTGTGATCTCCTGGATCCCCATAGGCACAAGAGATCCCATTCCAGCTTGATTTATCCCCTCCTCTTACTTATTTTCACCTTTTTCTTCTCTATGTACAGCTTCTCTCCTACCTACAACTGGGCCCCCATCTCTAAAAATCTCCCTCCCTTGATCTTCACATCTCCACGGTCAGCCCATGTCTTTCCTCCCCTTTGTGGCTAAATTCCCTGCAAAGTCCTTTTCTCTTCCTTTCCTCTGCTCCCCGTCATCTGCTTTTTGACTTCATTATTCAAATGAATCCCCCCTCCAGTTATCAGTGACCCAGCTGCCCAATTCCATGGCCTTTTCACGGTCCCCATGCTCTTCGATACCCTCCTTTCTCTCTGCCCCTTCTCTGCTTCTTCGCTGGTTCCTCCTCCAGATCACGTCCTCCAGCTCCCTCGTGGTTCTCTTTGAGCCCTCTTCTTTTCCACTTGTATACAGCTTTGTGTGGTGATCTCATCCACTCCCCCAGACCGAATTACCATCTCTATGCTAATGATTCTCAAATCTGAGAAAATTCTCAAATTTTCTGCCCTAATTTCTCTGCTGATTTCCCAGCTCACGTCTCTGACTGACTTTGTGACGATGTCCAGAAGACATCTCCAGCTCACTATTTCCAAAACAGAACTCATTCTCTTTCCCCCTCCTACTTTCCCTCTTACTTAAGTAGAGAACATCTCTCATAACTCATCATCCTGAACTTCTCACTCTTTCTCTTCCCCCATATCTAATCTGGGGCCAAGGCCTATTTCATATTTGCAGCATCTTCCCTCGGCACCGGACATCTGGACTATTGCACCAATGGGTCGGCCTACCTCGGGACTCCCTGCCTCCAGTCCATCCTCATTCAGCCACTAAAGCAATTTCCCTAAAATGTCCATCTGTCCTATCACATCCCCCTCCCCTGTACTCTGTAAACCCCAGTGGCTCCTATTACTTTTAGGATAAATACAAAATGCTCTATTCGAAATTCCGAGCTCCCAGCTCCAGCCCCTCCCTACATACTCTTCGATCCTGTGACCCAGTTTCCTGGATTTTCCTCTAATAAGACCCCCCATTTCTCAGCTCTGGTCATTTCCCCCGGCTTTGCCCCGTGCCTGGACCACTCTCCCTCCAGGATTCCTTCAGCTAAAACCCCACCTTTTCTCTCTCCCCCTTAACTCTAGGATCTTCTCTTGGCTAATCATTCCCACTTATCCAGCATTTTTGTACACAGTAATCTCCATGTCCTCCCTCCCATCCCCACTCTGCTCATTATACCTCGAGTCCCTTGAGCACAGGAACTTTGTTTTATTTTTTGTTTGGGGGATACTTTGTGTTCTTTTTTTATAGCTTTTTATATATCTTGTAAATAAAAAGTTACCAAAAAAAACACAAAGTATCCTTTTTTATAGCTTTTTATTTACAAAACATATGCATGGGTAATTTTTCAGCACTGATGCTTGCAAAACCTTTTGTTCCAACTTTTCCCCTCCTTCCCCCCACCCCCTCCCCCAGACGGCAGGTAGACCTATACATGTTAAACACGTTAAAGTATAGGTTAAATACAATATACGTATACATGTCCATACAGTTATTTTGTTGCACAAGAAGATACTTTGTGTTCTTAAGTCATAACCCCGTCACAATCATCTGTTTATTAAATGACTGACTCAGAAGTGAGAGCTGGGTCTAGAAGGAGTTTCTGATGCCAAGAGCGGCTCCTCGGAGACTTTTGCTTTTTTAGCGGCCCCAGAACACGATGTGAGACGGGAGCTGATGTAGCGGTCCCCATGTTTGGCTGAAAGAGGACGGAGGTTCCAGTGTCGCCTTGGCCTCTGACTCACTGCGAGGCACTGAGACCCTCTCAGTTTCCTCCTGTGTGATACGAGCTCTCATTAGTGGGTAGGATGGAAGAGCTGGACTCCATTATCTTTCCCTGATCTCTCCCAGTTCCGTGTTCGGAGGACGCGACGTGGGACAACCTTCGGCTGGTTGTTGCCCAGTCGTGTTTCTTAGGTGGAAAAAGTAGAATCGGTCACAGAAGGGTTAAAAGGTTCTGTGCATAATGTCTGAGGTCTGATCACTTTTATGAGAGTTTTTTTCAATTTCCCTGTTTGTTAAATGGTGAGAGACAGCGTGGTGGGATAAAGTGGGGGGCCAGAGGACCTGGGTTCAAAGTTCAGCTCGGTGATTTTGAGCAAATCATTGTCATTTCTCTAAGGCACTGGCTCTACGTCTGTAAAATATTGGGTTTGAAGACCATTATGGTCCCTTTTGTCTCTAAACCCATGATCCTGTGAATAAAGTTATTGCTTCTCCCAGCCCTGACTTTCCCTGTTCTAAGCCCCTCCCAGCCCTGACATCCCCTGTTCTAAGCTCCCTGCCAGCCCTGACATCCCTTGTTCTAAGCCCCCTCCTACTCCTGCCTTTCCCTGTTCTAAGCCCCCTCCTAGCCCTGCCTTTCCCCGTTCTAAGCCTCTGCCAGCCCTGACACTCCCTGTTCCTGGGTCCTCCCGTGTTCTCTGTTCCACTTCATTTTTGCTCTGGGGTTAGACTCCTGTTCGGAGCTGGGCCCAGAGCTGGGTGAGTTGAGCTGAGCCTCAGTCCAGCCTGAGGCTCGGGGTGCTCCCTGCAGACAGGGCTTTATCTGTGAGACACCGAGGGCCTGGTGTTTCGAGGGCCTGTGAGTCGCAGGCGTGGAGCTGCTGATGCACCCCGATCCCCAGAGCCCCATCCCACCACCCGCTCCTTGCTGTTCACAGCGGAAAACATGTCTCACCCGAAACCTGCTGGTGGGACAGAGCACAGAGGCCCCGAGGCCCCAGGGGAGGACCACTGCCTCCTCTTCTCAGCTTCCCTCCGGACGCCTCTCCTCCGAGAGCCAAACCCAGGCCTTTCCCTGCCCCCGGCCTCCCCATCTCCGGCTGCAAGGCTAGACAGAGCCAGCTTCTCAGGCTCCCAGAGCAAAAGTCACTAGGCTAGGGTCCTGGTCCCCTTCAGGCTCTGAGACGCTTCTCATGGGGAATTGCTTGCTCTCTGTGCCTCAGTTTCCCCGTCTCCGGGGCTGTTGAACTAAATGATTTCAGAGTCTCCTCCCGCCCCCGATGGCCTTCTCTCATCTGGGAAGAGCAGGGTAGGACGTCAGGGTCTTGAAATGGACTTGGGGAGGTGGGGGGGCCCTCCTCGTGGTATGTGACGCCCCCTTTCCCTTTTCTCTCAGAAATAAGAATGTCTAAGCCCCTGGAGCCGGAGAAGCCAGGTTTGGACTCTCAGACAGAGCACACAGGTAGGGAGGCTTCGGGGCACACGGGAAGGGGTGGAGCCCCAGCGGTGGCGAGAGCCGGGAAGGTGCTAACTCTTCCTTCCTTCTCCTTGCAGATACAGGAACCAATGGACCAGATGCAAGCCATCAGGTGAGGAAGGGAGCCAGCTGGGAGGGAGCAGGCCTGGGGAGGGGCTGGACGGCAGAGGCTCACCCCCCCTTCTCTCTCCTTTCAGAACCCCCAGAATAAGGCCTCCTCCTTTTCCTTGTCCCCAACGGGTCCCAGCACCAAGGTAAAAGGGGAGCTTGGGGAATGGTGGGAAAAGTTCCTGGGGCGGGGTCTGGAGGAGCAAGGGAGCTCTGGGGGGCAGGTCGGGTTGCTCCGGAACCCCAGAGGGAGCTCGTCAGTTTGGGAGCATCAGCAAAGACATTTCTCCTTCCCACCGTCTGCCCCAAATCTATGACTCATCCCATCTTCTTCCCCTTCCCCTGGGGTTGAGAGGGGGAGCTGGCTGGGGAAATCCCCCCTGGGGCCCCAGGGCATGAACAACAGGAAACGGAGGGCCCAGCCCCCATCCCTACTTCCCTGCTTGGCCCTGGCTTTGCCCCGACTTTCAGCAGACCCTCCCTTCACCCCAACGACCCGAACAGGAGAGACCGGGGGAGGAGGGAGACGGGGAGGACTGTAGGTGGAGTGGACAGGGCCCGAGGAGGAGAGGAGAGCTTAGGGAAGTAGAGGATTGACAAACCAAGGAGAGAAGGTGGGTGCCTGACTTTCCTGGAGTGCATGAAGCCTCTTCTGGGGGCGTTCTAATTTGGGGGAGACCCAAAGCTTCCTGAGAGCAGCCTTTTCTCTCCTGCGGCCCCAGCTCCGAGGGGTTGCGCTTTTTTCCTTTTCCAACTGGAATTGTGGAGACGAGGAGAGATGGAGAAGAGAGAGGGAGAAAAAGAGGGAATGAAGGAAAAGGAAGAGAGGAGGAGAGGGAAAGAACGCCAGCACCAGCCTGGAGCTTCACTGGCCCCATCGCATCTGTATAGTGACGGATCTAGAACTCAGAGAAAGCAGGGAGGCCAGGGAGAGGTGATGGGGATTGGAAAGGAGACTTGGGGTTCAGAGGGAGGGATGGGGAGAAAGGAAGATGGAGAGTGATGAGAGTCAGGGGATCAGCCGGTTAGAGCTGAACAGGACCTCAGAAAAGAGCCGTGTCCCACTGACTCCTTTTGCAGATGGGGAAACTGAGGCTCAAAGAGATTAAGTCTCTTAGTACACATGAGGCAGATTTGAAACCAGGTCCTCCTACTATAGGGATGGTGCTTTCTGTGATGAACATGGAAGGGAAGAGAAGATAAGGCTGGAGACAGAGGAGTGGGGAGAAGAGAGCCTTATGTAAGGCGGAAGGCTTCAAGAGAAAGTGGGAAACTGAGGCTCGAGATAATTGTCACAGTGCACAAGGCAGATTTTTTTTTCATTATTATTTCTTTATTATAGCTTTTTATGGACAAAACATGCATGGGTAATTTTTCAACATTGACCCTTGCAAACACTTCTGTAACATCTTTTCCCCTCCTTCTGAGGCAGATTTGAAACCAGGTCCCCTCTAGAGTTGGTGCTCTCTGTGATGAAGGGAAGAGAAGATAAGGCTGGGGAGAGGAGGGGAGAAGAGAGCCTTGTGGAAGGAGGAAGGCTTCAAGGGAAAGTGGAGAGGCTGGCCTTTGGTCCTGGAGGCCGCCAGCGGAGAGTCCCCCAAATGCCCCCCATCCAGACTTGGAAGGTGGAGGAGGAGGCCCGGCTGGGTCAGGGCCATCTGCCCCCACAGGTGGGGGGAGAGCTCAGGGAGAACTTCAGCTGGTCCTGCTGGGCCGTCCCCTGGGCCAGGGTCTAAAACCAGCCAGCTTTCCTTGCGAAGGGCAGAGGAGGAAGGGGTCCAGCTTTCACGACCAGGATAGGCTCCCTCTCAGGAGCTGAACTTTTCTCTCTCCCTGTGCAGATCAAGGCTGAAGACTCCAGCAGTGACCCCGCCCCAGTGGCGCCCCCGCCCCCGCCCCCATCCCAGCCCCACCTCCCCCAGGCCCAGCTCATGTTGGCTGGCGGGCAGCTTGCTGGGGTAAGTGACCCAGCATGGACTCCGGGATTCTTGGGGGTCTGGGGCCCCGTTCCCCACAACAATGGCGGCAAAATCCCAGAAGGGGAAACTGAGCCATAAGCGCTAGCTCTTCACCATACGTGTTAAGGAGAGTCATACCCATGTGTGTTCCTGAGGGTTCACTGCAGCAGAAGCCCTGTTGAGTTTGGGGTTAAGAGGTACAGAGGGAGCCTCTTGTCCCATCTAGCTGTGCCCCCAAACAAGAGGGGCTCCCCGCCTCCGCTGAAGCTGCCTTTTGTTCTCCTCTGAGCAGAGCCATGTGGGTGGCCCCTTGCGTTTTGCTCCCACTGCCCCCATGCGCAGAAAACCGCTGCAGGTAGACTTGGCTCCCAGGTACAGCCCCAGGCACGGGCGGCCTCCCGAGCTCCCCTCTTCCGCCCCACCTAACCCAGAGGCTCCCCGCGGCTTGGCTGCCTGGTCCCCGGCTCTGTCACTAACCCGCTGCTCCCTCTGCTCTCTCTTTGCTCCTTCCTAACCCGACTTGTCCGGCGCCCCCCATCGCCTGCTCCTGGGCCCCCTCCGCCTCCCTCCTCTCCTTGTCTTCCTCTTCTCATTGTCTGTGACCCCGCCTGGCCGCCCCCTCACCCCAGCTGACGGCCCTGATGCCCACCCAGCAGCAGCTCCTCCTGCAGCAGGCCCAGGCCCAGCTCCTGGCAGCTGCGGTCCAGCAGTCCAACGCCGCTGCCGCCGCTAACGCAGCCGCCGCCGCCTCCGGGCAGCCCCCTGCCCCCGCTGGGGGAGGTGACCTGCCGCCGCAGCCACCCGCAAGCCAGCCCCCGGCGACCCCCCAGCTCACCCTGTCCCAGCCCATCCAGCTCACGGCCCAGGTAAGGCGGGGCGGCCCCCCCAGCACCGCTGCCCTCGGGACCCCCGGGTCCGCTCTTGCGCCCTGAGCTTTCTTCTCCGCTGCCTCCACCAGTCCCGGAGCAGATTCTGCTGGCAGCCGGGCCCTCCGGAGCCCAGCCTGGGGCAGCCTGGGGGCCCCCTCGCGCACCCCTCCACTTGGCTGCAGCCAGAGCTCCCCAGCAGTTCCCCCCGCGGCTCCCCCCCGAACGTGGTCACCCCAGAAAGTCTGGCCTGCTGACAACTCCCGCCCTCCCGCGCGCCTTCCCTCCGGGTGAGCCCGCAGGGACCGCCTGCCCCAGGCTAGCCCTTCCTAGCTCTCCGGAGCCTTAGGGAAGGGGGGCGCTCCAGGCTAAACATCCTCAGCTCCGAAAGCCCAAAAGCCAGGCCGGCAGCGACCTCGGAACCGGAACACAAATGGCCGGTCTGGGGGAGCCAGGGCCGGCAGGGACCGAGGAAGCCTCCGCCTCCCATCCCCCCCCTCGCCCCCCCCCCCCCGACCCCCGGCCTGTTCGGAGGGAAAGGAGGCTGGGGGGCGGGGCCCGCCGCGGACGCCCCCGAGCACGGCCGGCTGACCCCCGCCTCCCCCTCCCAGGACATCCAGCAGCTCCTTCAGCTCCAGCAATTAGTCCTCGTCCCTGGGCACCACCTCCAGTCACCTGCACAGTTCCTGCTGCCACAGACCCAGCAGGGTCAGCCAGGTAGGAAGCCTGCGCGCCGGAGGGGGCGGAGGCTGGGGGCCGGGAGGCGGGGCGTTCCGCGGTGCTCTGGCGCCACCTTGTGGAACGTCGGCTTTCTGCAGAGGCGCTGACAGATGGCCCTGGAGCTCCTGCGGACGGACCTCGTGGGCGGGGGCGGGGGGAGGGGGGAGGGGGGTCACCGCTTCCCAAACAGGCCCCTCCTTTGGGATAAAGCTTTAACTGTCGAGAAGCGCCCGCCTTCTACCGAGCCACGATGTGTCTCCCCGGAAGTTCTCCCCACTGAGTCCATCTCCGCCCTCCGGGCCTGAGCCCCACAAGCCTGACTCTTCTGGGGGGGAAGATGGGTTCGCGCCGAGTTAGAACGGGGGACCCCAGAAATGCCCTTCCCGCCCCCGGGCACCAGCACCCGGAGGGCTCGGGGACCTCCCGGGGCGGGCGCCGTTGGCTGGAAGCCCACCCTCCTGTCAGTTACGCCCTCCCGGGTCTTCCCTTTACGGGCCGAGGAGCCACCCATGGGATCCGAACTCCGCCGGCTGTGGGGGGGCGGTTAGCTGCTGATTGCAGAGAACGGCCCATGGCCGAGGAAGCTCCGAGTCAGGCTCGCTTAGGGCACAGTGAGCGCCATCCTTTCCCCGCCTCACACCTTGGCTGTCTCCCCAGGCCTGCTCCCAACACCAAATCTGTTCCAGCTACCTCAGCAAAGCCAGGGAGCCCTCCTGACCTCCCAGCCGCGGGCTGGGCTCCCTACCCAGGTAAGCAGCTGCCCCTTTGGGGAGGGCGGGGGACCTGGGTCAGTGCCAGGGTTCCCAAGACACCCAGGGGTAGAGCAGGTCCGGGAAAGGAGAGGAAGAGGACCTGTGGGTGTGCCCGAGTCAGCGCCACTCCTCCCCTGCTGCCAGGTAAGGAGACAAGGCAGCTCTCCTGGCGCCAGGCTCTTTGTCCATAAGAACGGGGCTTTCCAGGGGATGGCAGTCGGTGAACGCCATCTGGCCAGCTCCTCCAGCTGGGAGGGCGTCAGTGTGGGCCCCTTGGTGGGGGACAACCTCCAAGACAGGCGGCCTCAGGGGATGTGTTACTCCCAAGAGCTGGAATTTTTAATTCCCGAGTTCCACAGGCTTTGCAAACTTAGATAATATAATCCTTGGCTTCTGATGTTATCAATTGGTATCTATTGATTTTGATGTTGACATTAAGATGCTAACTTATTGCTTTTGATGTTGATATTAGGATGATAATATCACCTAATGATTTTGATGTTGACATTAAGATGAAAACACGATCTCTTAATTTTGGTGTTGATATTAAGATGATATCGTCTAATGATTTTGATGCTGATATTAAGATGAAATATCTATTGCTTTAGATATTAAGACGATAATATCTATTTCTTTTGTTTTTGATGTTGACATTAAGATGATAATTTAATCTCTTGTTTTTGATATTGATATCAAGATGACAATATAATCTATTTCTTTTGATATTCGAATCAAGATAAATTCAATCTCTTGATTTTGATGTTGATATTAAGATAACTATAATCTCTTGATTTTGATGTTGACATTAAGATGAAATATCTATCATTTCTGATAATATTAAGATGACAATATAATCTATTTCTGTTGATGTTAGGTAACAAGATAAATTCAATCTCTTAATTTTGAGGTTGATATTAAGATAATAATACCATCTCTTGATTTTGATGCTGATATTAAAATAATATAACCCATAAATTATGGATGAGGGGTTGGGTTGGTCAAGGAAAATGCACTGAAGGAAGAGATGAAGGTGAGGATGTGGGGTGATGTCTTAAGTCAGAGAGCTTCATGAGCAGTTGAGAGAAGAGGGACAACGGGGACCTTAAACTCCCCCGCCTTCTTCCCTTCAGGCAGTGACCCGACCCACGCTGCCCGATCCGCACCTCTCGCACTCGCAGCCCACCAAATGCCTGGAGCCACCCTCCCACCCTGAGGAGCCCAGCGACCTGGAAGAGCTGGAGCAGTTTGCTCGCACCTTCAAACAGAGGAGAATCAAGCTGGGTTTCACTCAGGTCCGGGGCTGAGCAGTGGAGCAGGGACTTGGAGGGAGGGGGGAACGAGTGGCCCTTCGATGAAGCAGTGTGCGAGACCGAAAAAGCCCAGCGATTTACAGCCCCTCCCCTCCCGGAATTCACAAGCCCGAGCCCGTTTGTAGAGCCCTCCACAGTGCACAGAGTGACGTTCACAGCCATTGCTCCACCCCAACAAACTGGTCCTTTGGTGGAAGTCCAGGGAGCGAGCTTGGGGAGGGATCTGCGGCCCCCTTTACCGGGACAAGTGAAGTCGGGGCGGAGGGGGGTGGGAAGAAGCCTCCCGACGCCGGGCTGACCCCCGGACTTCCTCCCTCCAGGGCGACGTGGGGCTGGCCATGGGCAAGTTGTACGGCAACGACTTCAGCCAGACAACCATCTCGCGCTTCGAGGCGCTCAACCTTAGCTTTAAGAACATGTGCAAACTGAAGCCTCTTTTGGAGAAGTGGCTCAACGACGCAGGTGGGTGTGGGAGCGGGGCGGCGGCCCGGGGCGGCTGCGCAGAGCGCCCGCCGCTGTCCGCGGTGCTGAGGGGGGCGGAGAGAGGAGGCCCGGGGCGAGCTGGCGGGAGTCGGGGAGGGAGCCCGAGGTTAGAGGGCCGCCCGACGTGGCTGTGTCCGCGTGCTGACCCTCCCCGCCCCCTCCCCTCCAGAGACCATGTCTGTGGACTCCAGCCTGCCCAGTCCTAACCAGCTGACCAGCCCCAGCCTGGGCTTCGACGGGCTCCCGGGCCGGCGGCGCAAGAAGAGGACGAGTATCGAGACAAACGTCCGCTTCGCCTTAGAGAAGAGCTTTCTAGCGGTGAGGAGCTCTGCCACCCTTGTCCCGCTCTTGTTCCCTTCCCCGGAGCCTGCCCGGCCACGGCTGACCCCCAGCCTCTCTCCCCCCCAGAATCAGAAGCCTACCTCAGAGGAGATCCTGCTGATTGCAGAGCAGCTGCACATGGAGAAGGAGGTGATCCGTGTCTGGTTCTGCAACCGGCGCCAAAAGGAGAAGAGAATTAACCCTTGCAGCGCTGCCCCCATGCTGCCCAGTCCGGGCAAGCCAGCGGCCTACAGCCCCCACCTCGGGCCCGGGGTACTGCGCTCCCTTCCCCCAGCCAACTGCCCCTGGACACCCAGAGGGACGCGGGAAATAGGGTGTCTCCCCCCAACATACACAGTCACGTCCACATTTACATGCACACACACTTATGTACACTCACACACACTGTGACACTACGGGCCACTGTGCAGGATCTCACTGACCCAAGGCATCCCTGGACACCCAGAGGGATACGGGGAGATGAGGAAACTGAGGCAAACATGGTGCGGTGACTTACCCAGGTCACAGCTAGATTTGAACTCGGGTCTCCTTAAAGGACATTTAGGATTCTCAAGAGGAGGGAGTGCATTGCCTTCCAGGGAGAAGGGCTTGTACAAGGTTACAGGGGCTAGACATGACAGATCAGCTTAAGGAACCAGGTGTCAGACCAGTTTGGCCAGAGGAGAGTGATAAGAAAGAGGCACGAGAAGGCACTGGATTGTGAGAGGCCTTCACTCCTAAGCCAGGGAGTTTGGGGCTTGTCGTTGCCCAAAGGCAGTCAGTCAGGAGCCACTGAAGACTCGTGAAGGGGGAGGGATGCTGTGAGAACTTCTCTGTGTGTGTGTGTGTGTGTGTGTGTGTTTTGTTGTTGTTGTTTTGGGAGACAATCAGGGTTATGTGACTTGCCCAGGGTCACCCAGCTAGTAAGTGTCCAGTGTCTGAGCTGGACTGGAACTCAGGGCTTCTGGGCCGGTGCTCCATTCGCTGCACCACTTAGCTGCTCCTAGAACTGAAGATGCTGAACTTGACAACCGTTAGAATGCTTAGAAAGTGTAGAACCTAGAAAGCAGGACATGGATAAGAGGCAACTGAAGCAGTGCAAAGAGAAGATGACAAAGTAGGGAGTCGGTGCTACCCAGAGGCACACGGGGCCAGAACTGGAGGCTGATCTAGTGGCGCTCTTCTGCCCTCTTTTATTTGGCTTTTTCTTCCACTCTTAAAGAACCTGACGAGCCCATGATCTTGCCAGGACACAGTGAGGCTTTGTCACTTTTTCTATTCCCTGTCTCCTCCAGCTCTCAGCATACTAACATCCTCCCAACATCCCAACATCGCTCCATTTTCCATTCTATTAATCCTGCCATCTCTTCCTTCATCCATACTTTTCTCTATTCTTTTCCATCTGTCTCTCTATTCTCCATTCATCCTCCCCTCTCCCTCCATTCATTAATTTTCCTGCTCTCTTCATCCATATTTTTCTCTATTCCTCTTCCCCTCCATCCCTCTATTCTATTCATCTTTCCTTCTCCCTCCACTCATTAATCCCCGATCCTCTCTTCATCTATATTTTTCTCCCTCCTATTCTTCCATTCATCCTTCCCTCTCCCTCCATTGATTAATCCTCCAGCCCTCTTTTCATCCATATTTTTCTCCCTCCTCCCTCCATCCCTCTGTTCTTCCATTCATCCGTCGCTCCCTTCTGATTTTCTCTGCGCTCCTCCCCTGCACTGATAGTTGAGAAGGCAGAACAAGCCCCAGTCCTTACAGTTAGCAGCCAACTATATCCATGACCTGATTTAGACAAAGCCGGATCTTTGTGCAAGTCCAGCTTGGCGCCCAGGGGTGGCACTCTTTGATTGGCAGAAAAGCTGGGCCCTCTTTGAAGCCCCGGGTTCTTTTAAGCCCGGGTTCGTTATTATTGTTTGTGAGGGGGACTCCCTTCGGTTTGTCCCGTGGAGCTCGCGTTCCCAGGCAGCCATCCCCCAGTGTAACCAGCAAATACGGGATGTTAGCTAGAACGCTGCCCCAGAATGTTCCCCGCTTCTTGTTGCTCGGTCATTTCACTGGTGACCTCCTCTTGTGACCCCTTTTGAGGGTTTTTTCTGGGCAAAGCTATGAGAGAGGTTGGCTATTTCCTTCTCCATTTTTCAGACTGAGTGAAGTGACTTGACTTGAGCAGGGGGCACTCAGCCAGGGAGGGTCTCGGGGCAAACTTGAACGATGTCCCTTCTGTGTGTTATCGGTTGGCCATTATTCAGTCCTTTGAATCGGCCATCCAGTTTACTGTGGGATCCTGGAAGGACTTCCCCATCTGGGCCTCGGTTTCCCCATTTGCTGGTCCCGAGGACGCCTTTGAATCTGTGATTCTAAGATTCAGAGCTTCCCCTTCCTGAAGATGAGCTGCGGTCTGCACACGCATACACACACGCATACACACACGCCTAGACATCCGTAGGGACGTGCGCACACGCATGTACATACATACACATGTTTCTCAAGCCCCGGCCACCCCTTCCCAGCATGCTCCTCAGTGCGTTCGGGGTCTCCGGAGCGTGCTGGGAGTCACCTCCCTCTGACCAGAAGCCCCCACTGAGCTACTTCCTTCCTCGTCTCTCCAGGTCACACCTCAGGGGGCTGGGGGGACCCTGCCATTGTCCCCGGCTTCCAGCAGTCTGAGCACAACAGGTCAGTCTTTGTGAGCAAGAGAAGGGAGGAAGGGCAGCCCTTGCCTGGCCCTCACTGGCCTGGGACTCTGGGCCACAACTTTCTGGGGGGGAATGTTTTTCTGCTGTAGGGGGTGATGGGGAGGGCTGCTCTCAGCGCGTGGCTCTGGCACTCAATGTCTCCCTCCTTCTCTCTCCTAGTTACTACCTTGTCCTCAGCTGTGGGGACCCTCCACCCCAGTCGGACAGCCGGAGGGGGCAGCAGTGGGGGTGGGGCCGTGACCCCCCTCAACTCTATCCCCTCCATCACCCCCCCACCCCCCGCCACCACCAACAGCACAAATCCTAGCCCCCAAGGCAGCCACTCGGCCATCGGCCTGTCGGGCCTGAACCCCAGCACAGGGTGAGTCTGGGGCCCGGAGGGGGGGGGAGCCGATACTGCTTAGAGAGGCCACGCCCCCTCCCCCTGCTAACCCCCCTCCCCGCCTCCCCCCACTAACCCGTCTGCTTTGCCTCTTCTAGAAGCACAATGGTGGGGCTGAGCTCGGGGTTGAGTCCGGCTCTCATGGGTAACAACCCTTTGGCCACCATACAAGGTGCGTCGCCTTCCATCACACTCCCCGTGTCCTCTCTGCCATCAATCCATCTGTGCCTTTCAAGGACGTCATCAGGGCTTTTGCATGGCTCTAACTGCTTCTGTGATGGGCAGAGAGTGTGTGTGTGAGAGAGAGACCGAGACACAGAGACGAGAGAAAGAGACAGAGAGAAAAAGAGAGAGAGAGATACACACAGAGACAGAGAGGGAGAGAAAGAGGCAGAGAGACAGAAAAAGAGAGAAAGAGGGAGGAGACAGAAACAGAGAGAGAGAGAGAGAAACAGAGAGACAGAGAAAGAGAGACAGAGAGACAGAAAAAGAGAGAAAGAGGGAGGAGAGAGACAGAAACAGAGAGAGACAGAGACAGAAAAAGAAAGAGGGAAGAGAGAGACAGAAACAGAGAGAGAGAGAGAAACAGAGAGAGAGAGAGAGAGAGAGAGAGAGAGAGAGAGAGAGAGAGAGAGAGAGAGAGAGAGAGAGAGAGAGAGTGTGCGCGCGCTTCCAGGGCTGAGGCTTTGGGGATGTCCTCACCCTTGGGCTCAGGCTCACCTTCCTCTCCTTCCCTTCCTCAGCAGCCCCTGGACATTACTCCCTGCCCTATCCCTCCATCACTGCATTATTCCATCTCGCCGTTCTCCTTTTTTGTAGGAAGAGGAGGAGGTCCCCCAGATCTGGGGAGGGTGGTTCTAGGAAGGGTAGGGGCTTTCTATAGGGGGGCTGCTATAGAAAAGCACTCAAAGTGACCTCCAGGTGAGAAAAAATGGCTTCTCTGGTCTGGGGCATCCCAAGTGGACCTGCTCCATTCTACAGAATAGTAAAGCTAGGAAGAGTCTTAGAATGTGAATCAGACTGCCAGAGATGAGAGGGGCCCTAGAACAGCGGATGTCAGGGCTGGGAGGGGCCCTAGAACAGGGGGATGTCAGGGCTGGGAGGGGCTTAGAACAGGGGATGTTAGAGCTGGGAGGGGCTTAGAACAGGGGAGGTCAGGGCTGGGAGGGGCTTAGAACAGGGGAGGTCAGGGCTGGGAGGGGCTCTAGGACAGGGGTGTCAGGGTTAGAAAAGTCCTTAGAAAATACACCTCCGAAGCCAGGAAGGCCCCAGCAAGTCATTGCGCCGATTACAAATCCCCCCCAGGGGGGAGCTGGCTCGCCCCCTCCCACTCCAGCGCCCCCCCTTCTCTTCCTCTGCAGCGCTGGCCTCTGGTGGAACTCTGCCCCTTACCAGCCTTGATGCCAGCGGGAACCTGGTGCTGGGGGCGGCCGGGGGCGCCCCCGGGAGCCCGGGCATCGTGACCTCCCCGCTGTTCCTGAACCACGCCGGGCTGCCCCTGCTCAGCGCCCCGCCAGGGGTGGGCCTTGTCTCGGCCGCCGCCGCCGCCGTGGCGGCCTCCATCTCCACCAAGTCCCCGGGCCTCTCCTCTTCCTCCTCTTCCTCCTCCTCCTCCTCCTCTTCTTCCTCCTCCTCCTCCTCCTCCTCTTCTTGCATCGAGACAGCAGCACAGACCCCCGGGGGGCCTGAGGCAGGGGCCAAATCCGAATGAGAGCACCCCTCCGCCTTCTCCTGCCTCCTCCCCCTCGGCCACCGCTGCTCTCCCCAGCCTGGGGGGGCTGGTGGTCGGGGACAGCGGCGGGGGATGAAGGTGAGGACCCCGGAGCTGGAGGAAACACCAAAAAAATAACCCCAGAAAGAAAAAACCAAACAAAAAAATAGAGTAAAGCCAAATAGAACCGCCACAACCAGCCGCCCAGAATGAGCCGGGGCGAACAGAAGAAACCAAAAAACGAAACCAAAAAACCCAGTCCAGAGCCAGACCTCAGTGCGCTCGCCGCTCCCCGCTGGACCACCCGACCGCCCGGAGCCTCCGCCGCCTCCGCCCGGGCCAGAGGAGGAGGAGGAGGGGAGCGCGCGCGCCCCGGGGGGAGGGGAGGAAGGTGGGGCGGGCGGGGGCCGGGGAGGGAACAACTGTGGATTTTTCTTTTCCAGAAACCAAAAGAGACAGGGCCCAGAACCTCACACCAAATAGCCGGTAGCTTCATCCAAAGGCCTGTATAGAACTGGTAGCGTTTCTTGTGCTCCCCCGAATGTGTTCCCCGTCCCCTCACCCGGCCTGGGGGGTGGGGGAGGGGAACTGTCTGAACTGCCTTTTTTTGTTTTTTTGTTTTTAGCGGAGGGAGAGTAAAAGGGGAGCGGGGCGGGGAGAGACTCCCCCGCTCTCCCGCACCCTTCCCCATCTCCTTTGGTGTGGGGGTCCGGCCGGTTGGCCATGCGAGTCCCACGGGCTCCCCCCCCCCCCCCCCCCGGCCCTCTGGTTCTGTGCTTAGGGAGTGAGGTCTGGGTGGGGGGCACGGCAGGGCAGGGCAGTCCCAGCTCTTGCTCGTTCTTGTCTGCCAGCTCCCCCTTCCCTCTTCCTCATCTCTAAAAAAAAAACAAAACAAACAAAAAAAACAAAAAACAAACAAAAAAAAAATACCAAAAAAACCAAAAACAAAAAACAAACAAAAAAAAAAGCCACCAAAAAAAAAAAAAACTCATATTCCAGTGCCTATCCGTGGGATCGTTCACGCTCTTTTACATTATCCAGAAAAACCAAAAAATCGTTCCCTCGCCCCTGCCCACCCACTACACACAGGAAGATGTCCCACTCCTCCGACTCCCTCCCCATTTGCACCCCGCCTCCAACCTCCCGATGGCCACGCCCAGAATCAGGGTCCGAGTCGGGGGCGGGGGATGGCACCAGTCTCAGTGGCTCCCCTGCGGGCACTGGGATGTATGGAGATGACGGAGGCCTTCGGAGAACGCTGCAGTCGGGGTTGTCCCTCTGCCGGCCACGTCTTGAACCAAAAAAAAAAAAAAGAAAGAAAAGAAAGAAAAAGAAAAAAAAAGTACCACAAAAAAAATAAAACTCAAAAAAAAATTTTTAAAATAGAAAAATCTATAGATATATATATTTAAGGGAAAGAAGAAGAGAAGTCAGACTCTTAGAAGAAGACACTGGAGGAGCCAGGAGGGAAGCATGGGGCCTCCAGAGTGACGGGGAGGGCCTCCTGCCTCCGCGCCCGACGGACAGACGAATAGATACTTCTTTCTCGTCACAAATACCTCATGGACCTCTACGGGGGTTGGGAGGGAGGGGAGGAGATGGCCTCTGGCCCAGGAAAGACGGGCTGGGGCAGGATGGGAGGATGTCAAGGCCGGGCCCCAGGGGGAGCCCCCTTCTTGCCCGGGCTGCCGTGCCCTTCCCCCCAACGTCACCCGAACAAAGCTTTAAACGGACGTCGGAAAACCCGGACAGAAATCCACGGAGACCACGATTCTGGGGGTGGTCCGGATCCTCCTCCGCAGCGGTCCTTCTTCCTCTCTCTCCTTCCCTTTTCTTTCTCTCCTTCCTCAAACCAAAGTGTTGCTGGGTAGGAAGCGAGCCATCGGTGTGAGAGCCCACCCTCCACTGTCAGGGGCTGGCACCTGGGCTGCACCGGGCAGCAGAGAGAGCTGGGAGAAGAGGCGGCGTCCGCTTGGATACTCCTCTTCCTGCTGGACGGACACAAGAGGAGAGATGGCCCGAGGCTCTGGCATGGCCCAGGTGCCTGGGCCCTGGCGGTTTGATTTCCCTGTCTCCCCTCCTCAGCCCCGTCCCGACCTGCCTCTGGAGGACCGCGGGCAGCTCGGCCGTGCCAGCCTGCGCCCACCTCTCTGCCTCCCCCTGGACTGTGTGGGCCTGCAGAGCATCCTCTGCGGGGATCCCACCCGGGAAGCCTTGTCCGGGGGCGGTGGAGCCCCTCCGGCTGTCCAGGGGCGAGGAGGGCGGCTGCAGATCCCCGGGCCCTCCCTCGGTGCCAGTCCCCCAGCAGAATGTACACCTCTCCACTGGACTGGACTCCCCTCCTCTGCCTCCGGCCAAGAGTTCCCGCTTTTGTTTCCGAGAGAGAGACGGGAGGGGACTGGGACCGAGAAGAGAATGTGTGGCTCCCGGGAAGGGGCCTGGGGGAGATGGGGCCACGGCTGCTGGCCTGGACAGGGATGACAGAATGCAACAAACAAAAGGGAAAGACAAACCACGGACAAAATCGACAGAAGGCGTTGCCGAGAACACTCCAAATCGATGGAATACAACAACGACAACACAAAAACTTTGATTCTAGACCAAAAAACCCAAACCAAAACCAAACCCGACCCCCCTGGATTCACCATCCTCGCACTGATCATCTCCTTCCTGTCCATCCCGGGCCTGTGCCCCCCAGATACCCCCCTGCCCTGGCTGCTGGGGGCAGCGGGGGACACGGATGGATGGGGAACGAGGGACACGGAGAGCGGGGCCCGGGCACAGGCCCTGCCAAGTGCGGGTGGGAAGAGGGGCCTCCGCGGGCCCCCTTCCTCAGCTTCACTCGGCTTCCAAGCGAGAGAGGAAACAGAATTCTCGGGGGATTTCAAACAAACAAACCAACCCAACCCACAAACTCCCAAGCTTTAACTACAGCTGTGAAACCAAATATTTTGGGAAGGGGTAGGGGAGGGAGGGGCAGGTGAGCCCCAGGTCTCCCCCCTGGGCCCCCCCTCCCCCCAGGACTGGAGATAAGGCACCAAATACCTCATAGAACTTTAATGTTAAGAGAAACCAAATATGGCCGGCGTAGGGGGCCGGCTGGGGAGTGGGGGTGGGGGGTGGGCAGCAAGAGGGAGGCCGGGGACCGGGGAGGGGGGCCAGGCCATGGAAGGCTTGGGGGTGGTAGCCACACGCTACCCCTGCCCCTTCTCCTGCCCCTTCCACTCCTGTCCCCCTTCGTCCCGACTCCGGGAAGCAAAACTATCTCATCCTTTTTATTTTGTGATTTGCGCGGGGGGCCTGTCTGTGCCCGTGTGTCTGTGTGTGAGCGAGAGAGAATCGGGGAGACTGGGGTTTTTTTGTGGGGGGTGGGGGGTTAGGGAGGGGGAGACCCTGGGGGCTTGGGGGGTAGGTTAGATGTCAGGGTGGGGGGTGGTCTGGGGTGGAGAGAGGGTGGGGTGGGTGGGTGAACCGAAGAAAGGAGAAAGGGGAATCCCCCTCTCTTCTGGCCTCTCCTCTCCCCCCCTTTCAGGTGAGGGCAGAGATGGGGTCCAGCCACACGGCGGGCCCTCAAACTGTGCCAAAAATCATCCCCTCCCCAACCAAACCACCTCTCTCTGTGATCTCCTGGAGGGAAGGGGAAGGCAGAGGCTGGAGTTGGGGGCAGGGTGGCTGGGCGAGGGGTCGCCCTCTTCCTTGGGCCATCTCAAGCCTCCCCAGCCCCCAGCCCAGGATGGGTAGAGTTCAGACAGGGGCCTGAGTCCAGATACCAAAGTCTTCACAGAGCACCCTCCCCGCCAAGATGAGGGATGGCAGGGGCTGGGGAGGGGGGGAGGTGTGTCAGTTTCTAAGCCAGGGCAGTCGGGATGGACTTTAGGGAAGGTGGGTAATGGGGTGCTGGGGGGGGGTTACCCGGCCCCGGCCCCTTCTGCCCACCGAGAAGCCAAATCCCCATCCCCACCTGACACTCCTGCCCAAGGCTCCAGAGACTGAGAGAGTGTGAGAGACACGTGGGCCCGCGGCCCCGGTGCAGAGAGACAAGGCCTCCAAGAGAAAAAACCAAAAACCAAACCAAAGATTTTAACAAATTAAAAAAAAAAAAAACAAAAACCAAAAAAAAAAACAAAAACCAAAAAAAACCCAGACAACTCCGCTACCTTTTTATACGTCAGAAAAAAGCGAAAAAAAAATAAAAATGATAATAAAAAAAATGAAACTAACCCCAAGCCACATTCCCTTGGTGTGGCTTGAACTTTGACCTCAGCAGTCTCCAGAACAAGACATCGAAGACAGCGAAGAGACAACAGAAGGGAAAAAATAAATAATGTATATTTTTAACTATTTGTCCTTGAAATTTTAGCTCCTGTTTAAAAAAAAAAAAAAAGAGGGAGAAAAAAAGTTTCCAGAGAATCGTCGCTGGGGATGGAGACAGCTATTTACTGTGTCTGTGACTCCCTTTCCCTTCCCCTCTCTCCCTCCCCCCTCCGCACCCACCTCTTCCCCTCCCCCAGGGGCCCTGTATTTATTTATTTATTTGTGTGTCCTTCCAGGGCGACATGGGCGTTGGAACCTCCATTTCCTCTGGCGAGGGGATCGGGAAGGGCTGGGCTTTTCTCCTTTCCTCCCTTTCCTTTCTTCCAAGTGGCGAGGTTCGTAGGTGGTAGGAGGGCACGGGGCAGAGCAGTGACCCACTGGCCGCCATCTCCCTGGCCGTCCTGCACGCGGTCTCCGCGGGATCCCACAAAACGGACCGCGGCGATGGCAGCCCCTGCCTCGTAAAGAGCTGAAACGACCAGAGCGTTTGGCCCGGGCAGGGCCGCTTCTCACCTACCAACCCGAATGACCACTATAGATGCAGGAGGTGGGAGGCAGGCTAAGTGTAGAGAGGAGATAGACCCCCGCCCCATCCCTGCTCCTTGGGTCGCCCCGTGTCTGTAAGCCCTGCCCTCCCCGCCTCCTCCCCACCCCTTCCCTGTCTCTCTTCTCGTGGTAGCGGATTAGCGTTTCAGTGTTAAATTCAATCTGCTTGTTCATTGTATGATGTGCTTCTTTTAAGGCCCAATTTTGTAACTTGAATGTGTCATTCATCTGAACAACGACAAACAATTAAAGATTGTACAGAGAGAAACGAGCCGCTGCCCTCGGCCCTGGTTCTGTCCGTCTGGGCAGGGTGGGGGAAGGCGGGCAGGGAATGGCGGTGGGGGAAGAGGGGGGATGAGGGGGTGCTGAAAGGCCAACAGGTCCCTCTCTGGGAGGGTCCCCCAAGCCCAAGGGGGACTTCTTGTCCTTCTTAAGTTCTGCTTGTCACGGGGAGGCTGCCCTCCGGAGCACCCCTGCAGGTGCTTTCCCGTGCCCCAAGGCCGCCCTTGCTACAGAGGAGGGGGAGGGAGTTTCTAACATTCAAAGAGACAATCGTCTCTACCACCGTGTCATGACCCTTTCCCATAACTCAGTAAAAAAAAGTCCCTTAGGAGAGGATTTTACGGATTTCCAAGGACCAGAGAAATGCGGACGTCTCCACGCTCCGTCCTTGGGTAGGCCGAGTACCCTGAGGGTACCCGTCCTTGGGTAGGCTGCCCCTCCATCTCCCCCAGCCGTCCTGGACTTGCCGTTACAACCTTTCCCGGAGGACGGGGCCCTCTTTCCTTGAGGCACAACCTGGCATCCCTTCCAGGCCACAGAGACCTCGGCAGATTGAACTGGACCCAGGCAGAGGGCGGAGAGGGGCCAGCAGCCGCCTTTCTTCCTGGGAAAGAGCCGCTCCGTGGGGCCGGCCCCAGCTTCCACGCGGGGAGTGGAAACTGCCTAGTCAGGGATAAGCGCCTGCTTCAGGACCAGAATTGTCCCGGGTTCGAGAGGTCCCGGGCTGGCTGCTCTCCCTGGCTGCCCGGAAGGCCGGGGATACGGCAGGGAGGGAGGTAGGAACAGGCAGACCGAGAAGGCCCGGGGCCGAGCCCCTCGAGTCCTTCCCCTTGCCTGCTAAAGGGAGAGGAGGGACGAGGTGGCCCCAAAGGCCAGATCCAACCTCCGGGTGTAATGCCGGAGAAACTGAGGCAGGAGAGAGATTAGAGAGTTTTTAATATTTTATTAATGGGAGAGTAAGATTGACTGGACAGGACTCTCGTCTCAGATTATCCAGTCAGACAGAGATAAGTATACTGGGACCAAGGAATCCATATTGGTCCCAGGGCTGGAGGACCCAAAGAATCGAGCGTCCAGCATCCAGCTGCCAGACGCCATTCTCCAGCAATGAATGGAAGAACCCCAACTTCTTAAATACCTTTTTGGAGACAAAGAAGAGAAAGGGAGGGAAAGTTTTTTTATCAGGGAGGGGAAGCCATAAAACCTAAAAATTCCAGAGACAAAGAAGTAAAGATATCGTGGGTTGGTCTTGGAATATTCTAAAGGAATATTGTAAATCCATAAAAGAGTCAGGAGATCTACTCTTTTATCTTGCTAATTTACAACCCGAGAGCGAATAATCCTTAGTTTTACTGGGTCAGAGACAGAACAGTTAAGGAAACTGAGACAGGGAAACTGAGTCAGGACAGTTAAAGAAAACTGTGGCATAACACGGG
This sequence comes from Antechinus flavipes, assembly GCF_016432865.1. Lineage (NCBI taxonomy): Eukaryota > Metazoa > Chordata > Mammalia > Dasyuromorphia > Dasyuridae > Antechinus > Antechinus flavipes. The sequence continues at coordinate 618,882,970 of NC_067400.1, forward strand.
GAGACCATTCAGATACAGAGGAGGGCAGCAGCGGGAGGCCTCCCAGCCTGGAGGAGGATGGAGGTCTAAAGGAGGACGGCAGCTTGGCTGGGAGACCCCGCTTAGGGGCAGCCGGATCTCGGCTCCCAAAGCCTCGGGCTCTTCAGGGTTTTACACCGCACTGAGAGTCTGGGGCGCCATTTCCTCCCAGGAATGGGAGTCTCGTGTCTTCCCGCACCCCTCAGCCAACGGGCGTCACCCCTTCTTCCGGGGGCGCCCCCCTCCCCCAGCAGACCCCGGATCTGAGGGCAGGGCAGTTTGATTCCATGCTTGAAACCGCTCTCTCCTCCGTGTCTGATCCTTTTGTTTCTGTCTCCAGTTCCTACGTTCCCCACCTCCTGTGGAAACCCAGCGACCCCCGTAGAACATCCCCCCTGAGGGTCTGACTTAGTCCCATTTGGAGTCCGGCAGCCAGCAGGCGCAGCCTCTGGGAGCCCGTCCTGTCCCGCACTTGCTCATGCTGCTCACACGGGGGCGCCCCTGCTCCCCCTTCTTGGGCTAGGGGAACTTTATCCAGCCGCGGCAGAGGGACACCCCCGTAGCCAACGAAACCTCGGCTGCGTCTAGCCCGGACCGGGGTGGGAAAGGGAGCGGCTCTCGCGGCCTCCAGCCCCCGTGGCGGGTCAGAGACCACAGGCCGGCGGCCACCTTGGAGCCAGGAAGGACCGAGACTAAATTCTGCTCCGAACAATCACCAGCTACTTGGAAGTGGGGAAAGGAAGAAGCACTGATTAAGCACTTCCTGTGTACAAGGCACTGGGCTAAGTGCTGAGGGTGCAAATAGAAAAGCAAGGAAGCCCCAGGCCTCAGGAGGCTCACACTCTAATGGGGAAAGGGTCTCCTGGAAGGTGACGTCCCGGGGGGTCCCCAACAAAGTAGATGTCATGTCGCAGGCCCCTCGGGGATGGGCGGGACTGGAAACAGGCCCCCTGCTATTCCAAGGCTGCGGGCCCCGGCCGTATGAAGTGCACGGGCCGTGCTTTGCAAGCCCTAAAGCACATTTGTTGCCGACGTTTTTCAGCCAGTCCGGCTCTCGTGACCCCATTTCCTTGGCAGACACTGGCTGCTTCTTCTCCTTTCCTTTTTCAGATCATTGACAGATGAGGCCACTGAGGCAGCCAGGAGCGTCTGGGGCAGGATTTGAACTCGTGAAGATGAGCGTTTCCTCGCCAGGGCTCTGTGCGCCCCCTGGCGCCTCGGGTGTTACAGAGCTGTTGGCTCCTAGGCCCGGGAGCCCCGGCACAGCCCGGGGTGGGTGATCAGCCCGTGCGGTCCGTGACCAACTGGGACCTTCCCCGGCCCCTCCAGCGGCTGATCTGCCGATCCCCCGGCCCACGCGCGCGTTTTCCCGGTCCCGAGAGGCCGTCTGGGCTGGAGCCGGCAGCCCGGGCGGGGAGGAGGGATCCCCCACAGAACGTGATCTTTGTAGGAGAGTGGCTCTGGGAGAGTCTGAGAGAGGCTGGAACTTGGCGAACTAAGAGATAATGTTGGTGAACGAAGCCTACAGGGATAAATGGGTCCAAGACCCAGTTTCCCAAGTGTGAAATGGGAGGGGTATGGCCAAGACGCCAGCCAGGTGGCCCGGTGCAGAGAGACCCGAGTTCAAATCCCAGCACAGAAATGTATTAGCTGTGTGAGCCTGGGCGAGTCAGTGGATCCCGTGTGCCTCCGCTGCTCCCATCTCTCTGCCAAGAAAAGCCCCAGAGCTAACTAAAACCCACGCGGCCAGGAGCGCACCTGGCGCGAGAGCTCTAGGAAGTGGGGAAGCCCGAGAACGACCGGGGCTGACGCAGGGGACGCCGAGGGCCAGAGCCCGTCAGAATGGGCGCTTCCTGGTGCCCGTCCCCGGCAAGCTGGGAGGCAGAGCAGGTCAGAGGGCTCTGGCGGTCACGGCCCAAGGCGCGGGCTGGCAGGATTGCGTAGCTCAGGTACCGGGAGCTGCCGTGAGCAGGAGAGAGTGATGCGATCCTGGTTGGATGGACGGGAAATGATAAAAAAGCAGCGACCGTCTGTCCGGTGCCTGCTGTGAACTAGACGCCACACTAAGTGCGGTACCAGTATCTCACCCGAGCCACCCAAGGCTGGGATGCAGGGAGAGAAGGGTCTGAGGCTGGATTCGAACTCATATCTCCTGCTCGGATGCTGACAGAACTAGGACTGGGGGGATTCCTAAAACTGGCCGGTGCAAAGGAAAATAAAAACCTTAACACCGGGAACAACCCAAAGTGGGACAGGCCGAGCACCTTGGGTGGGTGTTAAGTTCTTCGGCACTAGTGATTCTGAAACGGAAGCTGTGGCACTGGCGAGCCGTGGCCCGGGTGGGAAAGAAGCCCGAGGTCCTGCCTAGGAGTGGGCTAGCCCCGTCCTTCTCAGCTCTGCCGCTGACCCCGTCTCAGGGCCTCAAAAGGCGTCTGCTCCTCCTTCTGAAGAGGGGAAACCAGAGTAGCGCCAGTGAGGGGGCAATAACGCCCCTAAGGTCAAGCCCAGAAGGCTTCTACAGGGCGCTTCCAGCTCAAACGGTACCAGGATCGTAAACAGAAAAATCGAGCACAAATACTAATGGTGGAGTCTTGTGGCCTTAGGGTGAAACATCCTTTTAACTTTATGTCCCGTTAAGGGGATCGTAGTCATTAATATCTGTTCATGACTTGGGATCTCATTGGTGGATGGACTTCAGGCATGGCAATGTGGCCATAAATGCTGACTTAGAAAACCACAAATCAACATCGTCTATATTGCGTTTTTAAAATTTATTTCCCTAAACATTTCTCGTGTATATTTTAATCTGGTTCAGGCTGCACAAACAAATTTGACCAGTCTGCTTACTTAATTCCCACATACTATGCAATCTGCTTTCCCCAAAAGATCCCATTTTTAGGAGAAAAAAAAAGTGCAATCTAGCCACCTTCCCCCACCCCCCATCCTCCAGGTTTCCTAGTGTGGGCCGGCCCAAATATCCCGATTTCTTGACATTAGAGTGAAAAGCTAAAAGTGACCCTTGAAAGCACTAAGCCCCACCCCCGACATGTCATGCATTTTGAGGACCTTTAGTAATGGGTAGCCTCTGCCTTGAGAATCATCATAGAAGTTTTGGGTAGAGTTGAAATCAGCTGCTCTCAGATTCTGTTCTTGACGTCATGGAGCTAAGCCAAAAATTCCTGTTCCATAGGATGGCCCCTGAAGGACCTAAAGAAAACCTTTTTCTTCCTTAAATCTCTTCTCACGAGGAAAAAGGGCAGTTCTTCTGCAGCTCTTCTCCCATTTCTTTGGCAAGGATCCAGGAATTCTTTGGTCTTAATGGTGAGTCCTACACTTGGATTTATTTATTTTTTAACTCGATCAATTGCCACAAAGGATGTTTTACTGAGTATGAGAGGGGAAGATGTTAACGCTTAAAGCTGCACTAAGACATGTGGGACAACCTGTATTTGGAAATGCAAAGATGGTGTGAAAACAGAAACAACCAGTAAAAATGAAAAAAATCTAAAACTCAAAACTCAAATGCCTAAGTACAGGGTGGGGAGAAAGGCACTAGGAAATCCTGCAAACGAAAAGGATCTCTGAATCTTAGTGGGCTGCCAGCCACCAAGTCAAATTGAAATACAATAGGGAAACGTGTAAAACAAAGAAAAAGCATAACCTAGATAACATGACTTGTGGTTTTCTAAGTCACTGCACAGGAAGCTTCCAGCAGAGTCAAAGGGCCAGTCCTGCTGTCCCGCCGTCAGATCCCGGGCACTGGGTCTAGGAGGACCTGACAAACTCAGGTGCGAGGGGCCGAGTGACTCGGGAGCTAAAAGCCATGCCAGACAAAGTAAAGGACTGGCCCCGAGGGGAGGGCCCGTGGCCAGGGCTCCGACCAGTCCTTGCCCCTCTGGGCCTCCGCCTCCTCTCTACCTCCTGGGATGCCACGGATGAGCCCACGGATGTTGCTGGTGCCTGAAGCACATGGGGATACAGTGAGGGGCACGTGCTGGGCGGGCTCCAAGCAGCTGGCTCGGGTAGCTCGTGCCTCCCGTGCCCAGGGGCAGCGCAGACCAAAGATCTAGGTCTTACTCGGCTCCTGACCTAGCCTGGGGTGCAGTTGGGCCCAGACTGAGGTGCTAGCTTGTCCTTGTCCCAAAGAGGCAACATCCCACCCACGGACGGTCCTGGTCCTCCCCTCTAGGTGACCACAACAGCCCTTCCTTTTCCAACCTTGGGAGCCAGAGAGGGGTCCTTCTGGAGTTTGGGGGGCGGGCAATCCTGTGCTAAGGCTGGCTAGTCTGCAGAGAGAACCTTCCAGGCACTGAGGAGGAGGGGCCTGAAGCCCTTTCCATCGGGCCGGGCTGTCCAGCACTGAGGGGTGGGCTCACTGCTCAGGTGACTACAGATTTCCCATCTCAGATTGGGCTTTTCCTTGATGTGAGGGAAAGTAGGATCTGATGCTGCGGTCCTGGGGCCCGGGGGCACCCGCTGACCGCAGAGGCCCGCCACTCCTCTGCTTCGAGGACAAGGCCCCCCTTCTCAGAAATGACTCCGGCCAGGGCCGGCTCGGTGAAAGGCCCAGAGGATTCAGAATCCCGAGCCAGACTGGCTCCAGGAAGCAGCAATCCGAGCGCCCGATCCCACGGCACCGGCCTCCTCCCCCCCGAGCTGCCACACCGAGAGGCAGCGCTCCCCAGGCTCCCGAGCCGGCCCTTCGCACTTCCTTCCCAGCCGTGCCCCAACTCCGGGAGTGCCGGCCGGCCAAGGCCGATGCAGGGACCGCTTCTGGGGAGGAGGCTGGGGTCACCCTGGGAACCTGACCTTGGCCAGCCCTGTGGGGACCTCCCCCGACCCTGCTTGCCAGGGCACCAACCGCCTCCCTACGTGAGGGGAGAGGGCGAGCGGGCCCCCGCCCCAAGGGCCACCCCCCAGGTCCTCGGCCCACAGACAACAGCCACACGTGTCCAACTCAGTCTTTATTGGCTGCCTTGGCCCAGGGCTGGGAACTGCTCTGAGAGAGCAGGGGACAAACGGGGAGAGCGGGGACCTGGGACACAGGACTTAAACCGGGAAAAGAGAAAAATCCAGTTACTGAACTAACACCAAAGACAGGAGGGGGCGGGCGCAGTATGTACAGAGGGGAGGGACGGCCTCCGGCCCAAACCGGCTTCGAGGAGCGGGCGCCCCGGCAGGTCCTGGCCAGGCCCAGAGGGGGGGAGGACGCCGTAACCGACCCCGAGGGGAATAAGCGCGAGACCCCCGGGTCACCCACTGATCTGCACCCCGTCGCCCTCCGCCAGCGGGTAGATCTCAATGGTTTCCACCAGGGGCAGCGCCTCGACCGCCGTCTCCACCACGGTGAGGGTGGCCGCCGCCTCGGCGGCCGCCTCTGCCAGCTGCTGGCGCACGGCCGCCTGGTGCTGCTGCTGGTGGGTCTTGCGGTGCTTCCAGAGGTTGGAGAAGGAGCGGTAGCTCTTGCCGCAGTCGGGGCAGGCGTAGGGCCTCTCGCCCGTGTGGATGCGGCGGTGCTCGGCCAGGCGCATGGCGATGGTGAAGGCCTTGCCGCACACCTCGCAGGCGAAGGGCCGCTCCCCGGTGTGCAGGCGGCGGTGGTCTTTGAGGTGGGTGCTCTGGCGGAAGGCCTTGCCGCAGTCCGGGCACGGGTAGGGCCTCTCCCCCGTGTGGATGCGCCGGTGCACCTGCAGGGACGTCTCCGTGCTGAAGAGCTTCTTGCACTCGCTACATTCCAGGCCCCGTCGCCGGGCAGGGGCCGGCGGGGGCGCGGCGGGAGAGGCGGCGGGCAGGGCGGCGGGGGCCGGGGGGCGCGCGGCCCGAGAGGGCCGGGGGGTGGCCGCCTCCTTGGCCAGGACCTCCCCCGGACCGGCTGCCGCGTGGGCGGCTTCGTGGGCCTGGAGCCTGGCCGCGGAGCCCACCTTTTTGCCACAGGTGGCGCACTCGAAGCGGCGGGGGGCCTGGGCCTGGGCGGCGGCGCAGCGGTGCTCGCAGAGGCGCAGGGACGAGGGGAAGGCGGCCCCGCAGGCTGTGCAGCGGTGAGGCTGGCGCCCGGCGTGGGCCACCAGCTGGTGCACCTCGAGCAGGCGGCGCAGGAGGAAGGAGCGCGGGCACTCGCGGCACTTGTACGGGTACTCGCCCGTGTGGTGGTAGCGGTGCATCAGCAGGCGGTAGGGCCGGTGAAAGCACACGCCGCACTCCTGGCAGCGGTAGGGGAAGTGCTGGGCGTGCACCAGGCGGTGCTGGCGCAGCGTGGAGCTCTGCGTGAAGGCCTTGCCGCAGTCGCCGCAGCGGTAGGGCCGCTCCCCGGTGTGCGTGAGCCGGTGCCGCGCCAGGTTGGCAGGCGAGTTGAAGGGCTTGGCGCAGTCGGGGCAGGGGAAGGGCCGCTCGCCCGTGTGGGTGCGCAGGTGGTTCCGCACGTGGGACTTCTTCTTGAACATCTTGCCACAGACGCCGCACTTGTGCCGCCGCTCCAGCCGGTGCACGAAGCGCTGGTGGCGGGCCAGCTGCAGGGCCTTGCTGAACTCGCGGCTGCAGAGAAGGCAGCGGTGGGGGCCGGACCCCGAGGGGAGGCTGCTGGGAGGGCCCGCGGGGGCGCTGGCGGGGGCCGTGGCCCCTGGGGCTCCTCCTGCCTCCGTGGGCGCAGGCTCGGGATCCTCAGAGGAGGCGGCGGGCGCAGGGGCGGAGATGGGGACGCCCCCCGCGCCATGTGTGCGCCGGTGATAAAGGAACTTGGTGAGGTTGACAAAGGTCTTGCCGCAGGGGCACGAGTGCAGCGGGTTGGGGGTGTGGGTGCGCCGGTGTGCCAGGAGGAGGGCCTCGGTGCCGAAGGCCAGGCCGCAGTCCACACAGAGGAAGTGAGACTCGCCGCTGTGCTCGCCCAGGTGCTGGTCCAGGCTGGGGGGGCTGGGGAAGGCGCGGCTACAGAGGGGGCACTTGAAGAGCCCCTCGCGGTGGCTGCGCAGGTGCTGCTGCAGCTGATGGGGGGAGAGGAAGAGCTGGTCGCAGGTGGGGCAGAAGAGCTCGGGGGAGGCCACGGCGGGGGAGTCTCCGCCCGCGCGGCGCAGCAGCCTGCGGCCCCCCCTGCGCTCCCGCCCGCTCCCGCCGCCCGCGCTCTCGCCGCCGTTGCGGAGCTCGTAGCTGTGGTCAGAGGTCGGGGGCAGGTCGGGGGCTCCGGTGGTCTCGGGGCCGGGGGCCAAAGGACCGAAGTGGGTGGCCTGGTGCTCCAGGAAGTCGCCGGGCAGGTGGAAGAGCTGGGAGCACTCGGAGCACTTGTACAGGAGCAGCTCGACCTCGGCCACCACCTCCCCGGCGCCCGCGGGGCCCGCGGCCTCGCCCGCCTCCTCCGACTTGCGGTACGAGTGCTCCAGGGCCACCTGGGCTTGGCCCAGCTGGGGCCCCACAGCCGGGGGCGGCGAAGGCTGCGGAGGGGAGGCGGCGGCGGCCGCCACGGCGGCCACGGCCCGCAGGTGCGTCTGGCGATGGCTCAGCCACAGCTCCTGCCTGGCGAAGAGCGCCTTGCAATCCACACACTCATAGTGAATGGTGCTGGCGGAGATGGCGGGGGGCGGCTTGGCGGGGGGCGTCTCGGGCGGGGCCGGCTCCTGGGTGGTCAGCAGCTTGAGGTGCATCTCCTGGTGCTCCAGGAGCTGGCCTGGGGACAGCAGGAGCTGCCCGCATTCCAGGCACTGGTACTGGCTCTCCTGCACCAGCGTCTGGTAGAGGCCGGAGCCGCTGGGAGCCTCGGCGGCCACAGAGACCCCGGGGTCGGCCACGCCCACCACCTCGAAGTGCTGCTGGGGGAGGTGCGAGTTCTGGTGCAGGAGCACGTCCTCCAGGGAGCCAAAGAGCTGGTTGCACTCGGAGCAGACGTAGCGATGTTCGATGTAGAGCACCGTCTCCTCCGACTCCTCCGTCATGGTGGCGGGGCCCTGGGAGGGAAGGGGAGAGAGACAAGAAAATCCCCCACAGGGAAAGGAGAGGTTCAGGAGAGGGGGCGGGAGGCCAGTGAAGGGCCCGGGGAGGGGAGCTGGGATGGCTGGGGCTTTCCCCTTTGACCTCAGTGCCCCACCCCTTCCGACCCCCTCCCCTCTCTAGGGCTCCAGGTACCCTAACCCTCTGCTCCTGCCCCCCCAGACCTCTAGATCCCTTTCTCTCTAGGGCACCCCTGCCTCTTTTCCCTAGTCCAGCCTTCCCAGATGACCTCTCGGCCACCCTCGCAGGCTCCTGCCCCCCAAATCTAGGCGTCAGACCCCAACACCCTGTCTTTACATTCCAGCCTCCCCTCCATCGACCCCACTTTATTTCACACCTAAAATTTCCAAGGCCCTGCTTGGCCCTGGGATACCCGTGAATGACCAAGGTCCTGTCCTCAGAGAGTTTCTATGTCATCAGGAGAGACATTACTTGGGATGCAGCTGGTTCAAAGGCCCCGAGACGGAGAAGGTGAAGGAAACTTGAGGGGGGAAGGGGATGGCCTTCCAGAGAAATGATCTTTTAGTCTGTCTGGAAAGGCCAGGGTTGTGAATGAAGGTGGCCGGAAAGGCTGCAGGCCTCAAACATGGCAGGCTGAGCAATTGCTAGCTTTTCCTCCAGAAAATGGGCAGCCACTGAGTTTCAGAGCTAGGCTTGAGCATCAGAGAGAGATTTTATCAATTGTGAGAAGAAGGGACAGGAAAGGGGAAAACTAACAAGAGCCAGCCTTCCGATAGTGGTGTCGGTTGGCAAAGCCCTTTTACAGATTATTGCATTTGGTCCTTAGCAACCTTATCTATTATCCCCATTTTACAGATGAGGACACTGAAGCTGAAAGAAGGCGGCGCAGTACCTGTGGGGGATCGGAACTCAGGCCTTCCTGACTGCAAGCCCACAGACACCCTGAGGTCAGTTTGTGGGCTTTTAGAACACTCTAAAGAAGAGGTAAAGAAGCCTGAATGAGGGAAAGAGGGTGAGGGGGCAAGGGATGGGGCTCACAACCACCTGGATCTGAAGGGGAGGGCACAGACGCTGCAGCCAGAAGGGGGGAGGCAAGGCGGAGGCGCGAGCAGCTGGATGTGGAGGCCGGGATGGGCTCCAGGGGCTGGCGAGACAGACCTGGGGGGATAAAGACTACCAAGGGAGAGAGTGCAGGCCCCCGGGACAGAGAGGACAGGGAGAAGCGCCTCAGCCAAGAAGAGAGAGGAAGAGGAGCAATGAGCTCAACAAACAGCAAGGAGAGTAAGGGCTAAGGCGAGGTGGGCCAGGCCGGGCACTCGGGGAGGGGCGGAGGCGCCACCACAAAGGACTGGGAGCAGGCAAAAGAGACAGACTCCCCATCTTAGGAATTCGGCGCTGAACGAGAGGAGACAGAGGGTAACAGAGGGAGCGCTTAAGGAATTTTAGGCCTTATGGCCTGCAGTGATGAAGATCTGAGTTCAAATTCAGCCTCAAGACCCAAACTGTAGAATCCTGGGCAGGGCACTTAACCCTGCTTGCCTCAATTTTCCCTTCAGTAAAATGGCAGCCTCAGCACTGCTGTGAGGGTCAAACGGGCTAATTTCACAACGTGCTCAGCACGGGCCGGGCAGCGGCGCCATAACTGCCTCCCTTCCCCATCTGTAGGCGTAGAAGGCAGGTTTGAAGATGAAAGAGATGTGCTGGGGGAGGGGGCAGGCGAGGGGGAGGTAACCCCTCCTGTGATGAGCCAGCCAAGGGTGGGATCAGAGGTAACCAGAGGGCCGAGGCCTGAGAGCGTGAGAAACCTCACCACGGCGGGCCTCGGCCTTCCCAGCCAGGCAAAGGGGCGAAGAGAAAGGGGCCGGGGACAGAGGCAGCCAGACGCCCCTCCCGCGTCCAAAGCCGGCCTCCGACGCTCCCTAGCGGGTGACCCTGGGCTAAGCTCTCCCCGTTTGCCTCTGTTTCCTCATCTGTAAAATGAGCTGGAGAAGGAAACGGTCCCGGCCTGTCTGGCAAAAAAGGCCCACGCAGGGAGACAAGCAGTCGGGGCCAGACTGAAAGCCATCTGGGAGGGGAACAGTCCCTCTCCTGCAGGAACACAGTCTAAGGTCAGGCCGCAGGGAGGCAATCCCTGTCTTCAAGGGGCTTCCTTAATGGCGAGAGGAGTGAAGAAGGTGCCAGGGCCAAGCAGATGAAAGAGGCTGCCTGGGGGGCTCCAGACAGGAGCAGGCCCAGAACAGCAGGGGGAGGGGGAGGCCCAGACAGGAACGGGTCTAGAACAGCAGGGGGAGGGGGAGGCCAGACAGGAGCGGGTCTAGAACAGCAGGGGGAGGGGGGGGGGCTCCAGACAGGAGCGGGTCTAGAACAGCAGGGGGAGGGGGGGGGGGGGCTCCAGACAGGAGCAGGCCCAGAACAGCAGGGGGAGGGGGAGGCCCAGACAGGAGCAGGCCCAGAACAGCAGGGGGAGGGGGAGGCCCAGACAGGAGCAGGCCCAGAACAGCAGGGGGAGGGGGGGGGGGGGCTCCAGACAGGAGCAGGCCAGAACAGCAGGGGGAGGGGGGGGGCTCCAGACAGGAGCGGGTCTAGAACAGCAGGGGGGGGGGAGGCCCAGACAGGAGCAGGCCCAGAACAGCAGGGGGAGGGGGAGGCCCAGACAGGAGCAGGCCCAGAACAGCAGGGGGAGGGGGAGGCCCAGACAGGAGCGGGTCTAGAACAGCAGGGGGAGGGGGAGGCCCAGACAGGAGCGGGTCTAGAACAGTGGGGAGCTCCACAAGGAGTCTAGAACCACCAGGGAAAGGGGCTCCAGATTGGGGGGGGTCTAGAACAGTCCGGAGGGTCTAGAATGACTGGGGGGGTCTAGCTTTGGGGTCCCAGACTCAGGGTTTAGAATGGCTGGGGTCTCCAGACTGGGAGGCCCAGGATGGCTGGGAGGGGGGACTTCAGACTGGAGGGCCAGGCGGCGCTGAGGAGAAGCTGGCTAAGGGGAGGGGGTACGATGAGATATTTCGGGGAGTCTAAGGACTAGCAGGGGGTTTTTGGGGGTGGGGCCAGTGAACTCTCGGCAGGACTGTTGGCTTGACCCCTCAGCCTGTGGTCTAGTACACAGCTCACGCCTCTTCGTCCCTGGGGCTCGGGCAGGGCGTCTCTTGACCCTGGAGCTAGGTAGGGCTCTCTGGGGTCAGCCAGGTGGATGGGGGAGGGGCGTGGAGCCGCGTGCAGGGGTTCTCCCACCCACCCCCCCGGCTCCAGGGTGCCCCCTCCTCGAATCCTCTCACCCCACCCCCAGCCAGGTTATAGCGCACGCGTGGGGGGGAGGGGAGGGCGACCGTTGCTCTCTCCACCGAGGGTTCGGCGCACGCACGCGCAGTCCGCGGGGTCTAGCGGCTGCCTCCGGGCCGGCGCGCGGCGCTTTCTGCGCAGGCGGAATGGTGCGTGGCGCGCGGCGTGGGGGGGAGGGGGAGGGGAAGGGGGGGGAAGGGGGGGGAAGGGCCCCAGCCCAGGGCGCCTCGCGCCTTGCACTTACCGGGCCCGCGCACGCGCCCTGCCCGTCCTCCGCCTCCTTCGGGCCCGCGGGTTCACTCGCTCGCTCCGTCCTCGGGCCGGGCCGGGCCGCGTCGGCCGTCCGCTCACGCGACCTCCGCAGCGATCTCGCTCTCGATCTCCTTCTTCGTCTCGGCCTCCCTCTCTCTCGGCCTCCCTCTCTCTTCCTTCGCTCTCAGCCTCGCTCTGGCCGCCAGTCGCCCTCAGCAACGCCCCGCCCCTCTCCGCCGCTCCGGCGGCCCCCTCCCCACCTCGGCCGTGCGTCCGGCGAGCTGGCGGGCGGGCGGGCGGGCAGACCAATAGGCTGCCCGCGAGGCTGGGGTCGAGGCCAATGGCGACTCGCGGAACGGAGGTGCCCGTCCTCTTTTCCCGCCCCTCGGCAGACAGCGACCAATCCGCACGCGACGTTTCTTCGTCGGCCCGCCTCGACGCTCGCGCCGCCGTCACGCCCCTCCCTTGGCTTCGCAGAGCCACGCCCCCCCTACGTCTAGGACTGGTTGGGGCGGAGAGCGAGTTAGAAGTGACGTCAGTCGAAGCAGGAATGAGGCTGCGGGCGCCATCTTGTGGGACTTGGGGGTTGAGTGAAGGAGAGGAGGGGGAGGGAAGAGAGGCGATTAGAAGCCGGGGCGGTGATCAACACCGAAAAACAGTCTTTCCATGTAAGGCTCTTGCAGGTGTACAGAGTGCCTCCTGTAACAACCCGGGGAATTGGGGGAACGTGAGATTATTTCCCCCACTTTACAGAAAAGGCCACTGAGGCTCAGAATCGGAGGCGTGTTCCCTCCCTCTGGCGCCAGGTCCCCTCTGTGCCGAACCGCCCGTGGTGACATTAATTCCCAACAATAAATGGAGCCTCCTGGCAGCCCTAATGGCTCTTTGCAAGCTCCCGCCCAAGTCACAGCTCATTAAGCATTGTGGCGGTCTCCGGCGTCAGCTCTGGAGACGCAGAGAACCGTCCCTGCCTTCGAGGAGCCTCCGTTCTGCTGAGGAAAAGGACTGCGCGCTGCCCTGAAGCATTAGCACGCTGTGAAGTGCTTATTCTGTGCTAGGCCTCGGGGGCGCCCCGAAACCTGCCCGCTTCCGGAAGCCAAGGCGGGCAGCGGGCCGGAAGACGGGTTTGTTAAGCGCTTGCTGCGCGCCCAGCAGGAGGCAGAGCCCAGGGAGCCGTTTGGAGGGGAGACTAACCCCGGAAGCCCCGGGCGCCGCCGTGAAGCCGACGGTGCCTCGTGTTTGTTTCCGAGCCGAAAACACTGCCGAGATCTTGGGTGTTGAGAACTTGTGTTCTGGGTCTTCCACGGCCGGAGTTAGCTAAGAAAAGCGGAGACTGAGGTCCCGGGCGGGAGGGGATTCAGAGAAGGAGCCAAAGCAAAACGAGAAGGACCGATGGAGAGGGGGGGCACTGAAGGGCCGGGGTGATGGCTAGGGAAAGGGGGTCCCAGCGGCAGGTTAGGGGAGACTTTTAAAGGAGAGAGAGAGGGGCTGACAGTGCGGCAGGGATGCAAGGGGAGAGGAAGGGAGAGAGCATCGAGGCTGAGAAACAGACGGGAGCCCCAACTTTTGAGATCATCTAGGCCGAGCCCCTCATTTTTCCAAATAAAGAAAAGGAGGCTTAGGAAGACTGGCTGTAGGTCACACAGCAAGTTAATGGCAAAGCTGAGAATAGAACCCTTAGCTTCCGGGCTCAGGGCAGGGGCTGCCTTCTCTGAGAAAACTTCCCTGAGCTGGCTGGGCGGGTTCTCACCTTCTTGGAATGACCTTGTATTGATTTAGTTGCACAGTTGGATCAAGTTAAGTGCCGTCTCCCACCCCAATCATTCATACAAAGTACGACAATTGGATCGAATCAAGCCATAAACAAAAAGAATAAACTAGATGCGAATAAGTTCTTAATTAATCGAGAGGATTATTATGCTTGGAGCATTGGTTCAAAAGCATATGGAAACTAGCATACTTCGGGCCCTACGTATAAAAATATCAGTTAGTCCAAGATAAAGCTCTCTGTTGGTGGAAGACCAATTCAAATAATAGATTCTAGGAAAGGAGAGGATGAAGTCCCGAGTAACTAGGTGGAACTGGCAGAAAAAGACTGAAGTATTCATGGAATTATTCCCTGAAGCAACTAGAGAAGGGCACTGATGGAGATCAGTTTAACCTTAGAGTCTCCCCTCTGTAGAGGTCATCTAGTCAGAAATCCAAGTTATGTCAAGCCCGTGAGGTTAAATTTCTCCTATAAACCTGTCTGTGGCCCATGCCATCTGGCCCTTTTGGGTTGTAGCCTGCCATGGCACTCTGCCTCGTGGTGTCTTTTCCTTCTCCCCTTCCCCATGCCACATGGTGTCTCTTCTCGCATCCTCCATCAAGCCTCTATTCTTACTCCTTCTTATAGCTAGTTAATTCTTAGGGTGCTAAATTCCATTTAGGATTTGGCCTGCCAGTTAAGGGCATTCTCCAACTTCATAAGGTGTTCCCTTTCTCTTGGTTAATTGTGGGTTCCTCTAGGGAACTTGTCTTTTTCATCATTAATTGTCAAAACCCCTTTCCTTGCTCTCCCAACTCTATTTCATCTTTACCATTCCTGGTGTCTATTATTTTCTTCATTTTGTCTGTAATCTCCTAAATAAACCTAAGTATTGCCAAAGAGTATGATCGTGAATTCTTCACAAGTGAACCCTAATATTTGGTGCCTAAATCACATGAAGAGGATGTCTCTGTCTCTCTTTCTTTGTCTCTGTCTCTCTCTCCCATCCTTCTCTCTCTTTCTTTCTCTTATCCTCACAATAACTTTGTTGTTGAAAAGACTAAATAAGTAGGAGACAACACCTCCAGCTGGGAACAGAGAGAGGATAAGCATGGATGGATGCAGAAAGAAGAAAAGAGCTTCAAGATCATGACTCTTTACACTAGAGAAGAATTCTGACTTTGAAATCAAGAAAGATTGGTAATGATAATTTTGTTTTAAATAATGAGCACTTATATCATGCCTACTCTGTGCCAGGCAGTGTACTAATAAGCATGTTACAAATATCATCTCATTTGCTCCAGGCCACAGAGTACAAGGAGTTGTGTTACCTTTTTGTCACAAGTCAGGAACCCATTTTATCCACTGGTATGTGTGTAGCTGTAGAAGAATGGGCCCCACACTTTTAGGGCTAATGTTTAATGTTTTATACCAACTGTTTTTATTATGTCATTTTCGTAAATACTTTTACTAAAAATGAATTGAGATTACTGATTGTCAATAGGAAGCATGCTGGTAGGGGTTCGCCCAGTCTTTTACTATTAATCCTTAGAACTCTGAGAGAATAATAGTTGGGAGAGTAGTCCAGTGAGGGTGCTACATCTATGGTACATAGATAGATAGATAGATAGTATTTCCTTAGGGGATTATAAGCTCCTTGAGGTTAGGATCTATTTTTCAGTATTTTCATCTTGTACGTCTCTCAATCACTTAGGTCCTTTCTTTAATACATGTTTGTTGACTTGAATTGACCTTGCAATATCCTGCTCCTCCGGAAATTCAGTTTCCTTCTCTGTACAACAAAAGATGATCTCTAATACCCTTTGCTACTCTGTATGTTTAGTTTGTTTGAGGCTTTTCAACATCTTCCTAGTGCTTCGGGGACCTGGATCTTGGTTGGATCTCTCGGGGACCTCAGGAGGATAGAAATTTACAGTTTCAGACCTGATGGTCCCTCTTGTTTCTCTATTGCTCTTTAATAGAAACAGACCCCCAAAGAGAGGGAAGTGGGGGAAGGGACAGGTGTATCTTACTCTCCCAAGCAGTCGATTTTCTCTTTCTTATTTGTCTCTGTGTGACATGTAGAGACGGGAAGAAAACCATCAAATATTAGGACTTTAATGAACCAAATATAGTTCATCTACTCCAACTCCATTAGTTTTTGGATGAGGTAGTTGAGGCCCAGAGAGAAGAGACCTGTTAAAAGACACACAGTGGGAAAGAGCAACATTAGGCATCATCTTTGATAGAGTGGATAGAATGCTAGCGAAATCACCAACATCTTTGCTATTCACTAGCATAACCTTTCTCCGAAGCAACTTCTGCTTAAGACGCTCAGTTCTATGGGTGTCAGAGGAAGATGGTTAAGAGACTGTTTGGCAAATGGGAAGACTAAGTCAGAAGGTTGCAAGAGACTATGAGCCCCAGTGGGATTCCTGATGGGAAAGTGCTTCACATTTCTCCCTGGGGTTTCCATCCTCCAGTCTTCTTGGGGTTTGAGCCAAGAGTAAACATTTGGAACAGGATGGTATTGGAAACCTGGAAGTATCTGAGACAAAACTAAAAAGACAGATGAAGATATGCAGAAGTGGGCATTCACACTTGTTGATTGGATATAAGGGAGCTGCTGTGGTACCTCATGATGAGATTCCAAAGAGCATCTGGCTAAGGAAACCAGTGTCTGACTTACCTAACATGTGGCTAGTTCCTGAGTGGGGGTTATTACAAATGTAGCCAGAGGGTGAGAGGATTATTGAGGGAAATTCTGTCTCAAATCCAGAATCCTTAAAACCAAAGTGCTTGGAAGGGGATTTATCCATTGAACTCATCTTTAGGTGTAAAATCAGATCCAAAAGATTGAAGGGCTACGATATTAAGGTTTCAAATATCATTAGGAATGGCAAGTACCCTTGTGTTGCTGAATTTTTGGAGTCAATATTGTTAACTTAATAATAACATTCATATAATAATTTGAGGTTTGCAAAGTACTTTTTTGTATACCATCTCCTTGGATCCATATAACAACTCTGTGAAATAAGTGCTGTTTATATTTTGTAAAGTGCTATTTACATTTTACATATGAGGAAACTGAGGCAGAAAGGGACTAAATTACCTGCCCAAGGTCATAAGAATGATAATCAAAGCTGGATTTAAGTTTTAGGTATTCTTAGCTTCAAGCCCAATGGATTCTTTAGCACACTAAATGTAAGTGAGTTAGTTATGGGACACAGGAGATAGAATGTTGGACTTAGGAGTCAGGAACATCCAAGTTCAAATCTGCCCTTAGACAATAGGCCTACCTTCTACAGGAAGCCTTTCTTTCTTTCATTTTTTTTTTTAATAACTTTTTATTGATAGAACCCATGCCAGGGTAATTTTTTACAGCATTATCCCTTGCACTCACTTCTGTTCCGATTTTTCTTCTCCCTCCCTCCACCCCCTCTCCCAGATGGCAAGCAGTCTTTACCTGTTGAATAGGTTACAGTATACAGGAAGCTTTTCTTGCTTCCTCTTAATTATGATGCCTTTCCTCTGTTGATTATTTCCAATTTCTCCTGTATATAGCTTATTTGTACATAGTTATTTGTATGCTAGTTCCTCCAATAGATTGTGAACTCCTCAAGTCCTCAAGGCACTGTCTCTTTACCTTTTTATTTCTAAGTGCTTAATAAATGTTTCTTTACTCACTGACCCTGGACAAATCACTTAACCCATATGTGTCAGCTTCTTTGTTTGTAAAATGGAGATAATAGCACCTACTTCCCTGGGATGTTATGAGTTTAAAGTGATATATTTGTAAAGTGCTTTGTAAATCTCAAAATGATATGATCGCTTAACTTATGACTTTCTCATTGATACCCACTGTCGGTGAGCTGGAGTAGCTTCTGCTTGGAGAGCCACCTGGTGGCTTGCCTAGATATTATGCCCCGAGTAGCTATTGCCTACCATTCATGGCAGGAGTAGAATCATTATACTACAGTCTGACAGGATCTCTGAGGTCATCTAGTCAAACCAGCTGGTTACACATGAGAAGGTTCAGAGACACCAGGTGACACGCCCAAATTCCCATAGGATTCAAGCTCAGGTTGCAGGGCTCCAACTTTATCAGAAAAGTAGAGTCCTCCTTTTACTGGATTACCTTTATATCAAGAATCATTTGTCCTTTTGGAACTATGCTCAAAAAGTTATCAAACTGTGCATACCCTTTGATCCAGCAGTGCTACTACTGGGTTTATACCCCAAAGAGATACTAAAGAAGGGAAAGGGACCTGTATGTGCCAAAATGTTTGTGGCAGCCCTGTTTGTAGTGGCTAGAAACTGGAAAATGAAAGTATGTCCATCAATTGGAGAATGGGTGAGTAAATTGTGGTGTATGAACATTATGGAATATTATTGTTCTGTAAGGAATGACCAGCAGGATGAATACAGAGAGGACTGGCGAGACTTACATGAACTGATGCTGAGTGAAATGAGCAGAACCAGGAGATCATTATATACCTCAACAACGACATTGTATGAGGATGTATTCTGATGGAAGGGAATCTCTTCGATAAAGAGAGCTAATTCAGTTTCAATTGATCAATGAAGGACAGAAGCAGCTACACCCTTTGGGTCCTCAGAAAGGACTCTGAGACATGAATGTAAACTGCTTGCATTTTTGTTTTTCTCCCCAGATTATTTTTACCTTCTGAATCCAATTCTCTCTGTGCAACAAGAGAACTGTTCAGTTCTGCACACATATATTGTATCTAGGATATACTGTAACCTATTCAACATGTAAAGGACTGCTTGCCATCTGGGGGAGGGGGTGGAGGGAGGGAGGAGAAAAATCGGAACAGAAGTGAGTGCAAGGGATAATGCTGTAAAAAATTACCCTGGCATGGGTTCTGTCAAAAGTTATTTTTTAAAAATGGATAGAACACTTAAAAAAAATCATTTGTCCTTCTGAGTAAGTGCATGGGGTTCACAAATCTTTTACACCATCTCTGTGACCTTGGACAACTTATTCACACTTTCTGAACCTCCCTCAGTTTCATAATAGAGATAATATCTATTATTTACCTCAAAGACTGTTGTTACATGCCCATGACAAGTGCCCTGCCCAGAGCTCTGTTTCCTCGTGTCTTGAGCATAGTAGGTTCTTTATAAATGACAAGTGAACGAGGACATTCCAGAATCAGGTATTAAACACCTACTGAGAGTGCAAAAGCTACAAAAAGAGCTCCGAGTCTAGTTAGATGAGGATATGATCAGGGCCATGAAAGAGAGGTGGGCATAAGACTGAAGGCAACAGTGTGCAGAGAAAAAGAAATGCTATCCGTTTGTAGGAGGGACAAAATTGGTGACAACGTCCTAAAGCCATCGGGCAAGCTTTTGAAAAGTAAAGACGAGTGGGACAGATAGAACTCAGTTGAAGAGGGGACCAAGATGAAAGGGTTTTAGGAGAAACCATCAGCCTGAGTGAAGGGAAGAGGGTCATTCTTTTTCCTCTTCATCTCCTCCTTCTCTTTCTCCTTCCTCTCCTTTTTCTCCTCGTCCTCCTCCTCATCCTTCTCCTTCTTGTCCTTTTTAAAAACATGGTTGCACAACTATGTAGGTTACAGATCATTTCCCTATCCACGATCTCTTGTGAAGTAAAACAGGAAAATAATCATAGGATTATAAATTTAGCGCTAGAAGGAATCTTGGAGTTCATCTAATGGCCCCCTTCTCTTATTTTACAGATGAGAAAGCTGAGGTTATGATACTAAGCAAGTAGGAGAGACAGGATTTAGGTCCCAGGAGCCCGGTGGACCCTAAGCCTGGTTTTACAGATGGGGAAACTGATGCTTACAGGGGCCTCAGAGGCAGACTTGCTGCCAGGAACCAGGATCACAGATTTCGATTAGGGGAGAGATGGTAGAGGTCATCAGTCCAACCGCTCTATTGAGACCCATAGAAATTAAGTAACCCCAAGGTGCCACGGGGGATTCTCGGAGCTTCCACCCCAAGCCTCTGGACCAGCCGAGCCTCCTTCCCATGGATTAGGCTAATGACTCCCGGCTCTTTCCCTTATCCTGGACTGCTCTTAGGCAAGGGCCACAAATCCCCATGGAAGGACCTCTTGCATGTTTGAAGGTCTCCAGTTTATTGGGGAGGGGGGAGAGATGAAGCTGGGGAGAACAAAGGAATGATGTGGATGAGTTGTGGGGGGCAGAGGGTGTGGGGGCGAGCCTCCGAGGGCCCCCGGCCAGGCGGGGACGGCACAGAAGGTGTCGGGGTATCCGGGGACGCCCGGCCCACGAGCAGAGGATGTGGTTGAGGGCCGGTGGTGCCGGGACGAGCCCCGTGTCGGGGAGGGACTGGGGGGGACCGGGCCCGTTCACGGCTCGGCAGACCCAGGACCCAGCGGGGTTGGTGCCGGGGGCTGGGGTCAGGTGGAGCCTGGGGGCGCAGTGCCAGAAGGGGAAGGGGTGCAGGGCCCCAGGGCCACGTGGCAGGCGTGTGGCAGGCGCGAGGTCACGTGCGAAGCCCATGTGTGTCTCCTCCCAGTCACGAGCCACGGGGGCGGCGATGAGTCACCCGGTCTCAGCCTCCAGCTCCAACTGTCGGCTCCTTCTCCCCCCCCAGGACCGTCTCCCATCTCCCATCTCCCTCCTCCGCCCCCTTCTGTCTCTCCTGCGCCTGCCTCTCCCTTCTCCTGAGGTGTTTCTCCTGGCCCTACCTTCTGCTCTCTCTCAAAGGAAATCTCTCTAATCTCCACCTCTTTCTGGACCTCTCCATGTCCCCTGGTCCTCTCTATGTCTGCCTCTTGGTCCACCTTGACCCTTTTCTTCATGGCTTCTTGTCCTCTCTCTGCTTTTGACTGTTCCTTGGGCTCCCCCACTTCCCTCACCTCCCCCCAGTCCCTCCAGCTTTCTATGACTCCCCCCAGTCCCTCCAGCTTTCTATGACTCCCCCCAGTCCCTCCAGCTTCCCTCGCCTCCCCCCCAGTCCCTCCAGCTTTCTATGACTCTTCCCCCAGTCCCTCCAGCTTTCTATGACTCCCCCCCAGTCCCTCCAGCTTCCCTCGCCTCCCTCCTTGTCTCTGGCTGCCTCCAGCCAGACCTCTCCCTCCTCCCTGCCTCCCTCCCTCCCTTGGCCTCCCTCCAGGTGTCTCCTGTCCCTCCTCTCCATCTCTCCCCTTGCTCTCAGCCCTCCTTTGCCTCCTCTCCGAGTCTCTCCTGCCTCTGGCCGTCCCCTCTGTCTCTGGTCAGACCTCTTGCTTCTCCATGTTTCCCCTTCCCTCCCTCTGTCCCTGTTTCCCTCTCTCTGCCTCTTCCCTGCTCCTGTCTTTTCCTGCCCGTCCCTGGGTCTCTCTGCCCTCCTCTGGGCCCCCTCTGCTCCCTCCCTGGCTGCCCCGGGGGCTCTGGGGGGCTCTGGGGGGGTGCTGGGGAGGGCACAGGAGGAGAGGCTGCCTGGGGTGGTCCCTGATGCCCAGTGCAGCTCCATCCCCCTCATTGGTATTCTCCTCTCGCCCCCCCACCAGGCGGCCAACCAATAGCAGGCTCTCCCTCCCCCTCCCCTACTCTTCTCCCTCCCCCTGCCTCTCTCCCTCCCTTCCCCTCCCTCCGCTTTGCCTCCATCCTCCTCCCTCTTCTCCTCTTTTCCCCTCCTCCCCCCAGCGCCAGCCATCGAGGGAGGACGCGGACTCAGAGAAGGGGAGAAGGGAAGAGAAGCGGCAGCTGGAGAGGGAGAGGGGTGGCCTGAGGCAGGGCCCCGTGGAGGCCGGTGGCTCGGCGCTGAGGGGGAGCCGGGAAGGGGCGCCAGGAGGCCAGCCGAGTAGGGACTCGGGACCGCTCCATCCTTCCTTCTCCCGCTCTTCCTCCCCATCCCTCCTCACTGTTCTCCCCTTCCTTCCCTCCCACCTCCTCCTCCTCCTCCTCCCCCTTTTCCTCCTCCTCCTCCTCCTTCTCTTCCTCCTCCTCCTCGTCTTCCTCCTCCTCCCTCCCCCCGCCTCCTCTGGGCTCACTCTACCCCTCTGTTCCCTCCCCATCTTCCCCTCTTCTCCGGCCCCCCTTCCTTCTCTCTCGCCTCTCCAATTCCCCATCCCTTCTCCTCCTCCATCCTTTCTTCTTGCCCTCACTTGTCCATCTCCCTCTCCTTTCCTGTTCCTCTCTCTCCCAAGCTCTCCTCCCCCACCTTCCCAGCCTCTCCCCGGCCCCTCTTTCCCCATTACCCACTTTCCTCCCTGGAGCCCCATCCCCCACCCCCGTGCCCCCAGCCTCTTTTATCTCCCGCTCTCCCTGCACTACGAGATTCCGAATCCCCCCATTTTCTGAGCCTTCTTTATCTCCCCATCCTTCCCATCATCCACTCTCACCATCTCCCCCCCTGTCTTTTACACCCCCTATTTCCCTCGCTTCCATCCTCCCTCTTCCTTACCCCTGGGCCTGATGCTCCCTCGGTCAGGCCTGAAGACTTGAATCCCTAGTCTCCGTTCCTCTGCTGCCCCAGGGGAGGGGCAAGGCCTGGGGGGGAGGGGGAAGAACGGGGTAACCCCCTCCCTCTGCCGGCCCCTCCCCTCCCCCACCCCCTCACCCCATGGCCACGGGCTACATCTCGGCCCCTTCCTCACCCCCAGCAGCCCCCCCAGGCCGACCCGGCTGAGGGGAGGGGGCCGGGGGTGGGGAGCCCCATTTGGGCCAGCTCTCTCCCTCCCTCCCTCCATTACTCCTTCCCTTCTCCTCCTCCATTTTCTCCTTGCATTCCCCCTTCTCCTCTCCCCTCTCAGGCCTGCCCGCCAGCCCTCCCTCTCTCCCTCGCCCCTTCCACCTGGCTCCTCACCTCCAGCAGCTGGGGACCAGAAGACTCTCCCCTTGCTCCCATCTCAGTGTCCCTCCCCACCCCCACCCCTCTCGGCCCCTGAGCCGGCGAGAGAGCCCCAGCCGTCTGGCCCACCAGGATCCGTGAGTGTCTGCCGTGGGCACGGGGGGTGGGGTGGGGGGAGTGGGGGCGGGGTGGGGGAGTGGGACTGGGCGCAGCCAAGCTGGCAGAGGGGGGATGGGGGCTGCTCCTGGGAGCAGGCTGGATTTGCCCACAGTCTCCAAGGCCCCTGGCAAAGCGCCCTCACTGACTGCTCCCCCCAGGGAACCCAGGCTGGGGCTGGGGGCTGTCGGGGAGGGCTCTTTCATGCTGCCGTCCCCTCGTTTCCCCAGATCACTTTTCGGGTGCTCCCAGTATCTGCTGCTTCTCTATTTCCCCTTTCCCCCAGTGCTCCGGCCTCTCCCACCCTTTGGGACATATTATTGACTTTTCATTTGTCTTTCAGCCTCTCTCTCTGAATGTGGATTGTCTCTTGTCTGGCCGGCTCTGTCCCTGTCTTTATGACCTAGCCTCTATTTCGTTGGGGTTTTTCTCTCCATTCTCAGTCTCTGCCTCTATTTCCCTGGTGTCTTTCAGGCTGTGTCTGGCTGTCTCCTTCCCCCAGTCTCTCTCCGTCTGTTTTGCTGTTTCTCTTCTTCTCTTTCCCCCATCTAACGCTCTATTAGCTCCTGTGCTTCTCAGTGTCTCCCTGTCTCTTAATTCCTGCGCCGGGGTCTCTTTGCATCTCTTTAGGTCTCTTAGCTTTGGTCTTGCTATGTCTCCCCGTTCCTGTGACCCCGTCTTTTTCTGGTTTTCTCTCTATCTCTCCGGCTCTCTCTCTCCGATCTAGGCTTGATCCAGATTCTTGTTTCACTGCCTCTGTCGATTTCTTTAAGCCATCTGTTTTCCTTAACTTTCCCAGCTCTTCTTTCCATTCTCTGTCCCAACTCTATCTTGGCCGGTCTCTTTATCACCTTTTCCTCTCACTCTGCATGTCAGACTCTCTCTTTGTCTCTCATAGTCTCGTGCCATCTCTGTCACTCTTCCTTCTTGCTCTATATTTTTCCATCTGTCTCATTCTACTCCTTTTTATCTTATTCTCTGTGTCTCTCTCTGTACCCCTCTGTGTGTTCTGTCTCTGTCTCCATTTATCTCTTTGATTTCTTTCCATTTAACTTTTGAACCTCTCATTCCTCTCTCCAGTCTCTGCTCTCCTCTCCTTCCCTCACTCCTCCTGATTCCATCATTCTCTCTTTCCCTCCCTCTGTGTGTCTCTGCTCGTCTCCATGTCTACACTATTTCACTGTCTTTCACCTGTATCTACTCCATTTATTTCTGCATCTCTTTCTCCCCCCGAGCTTTGGTTCTGGACTTTCTCACTCTGTTTCTCTGCACCCCTTCCTCTATGTCCGTGTCTCTGCCCCCTTTTTGTGTTTCTGGCTCTTATTCTCACTCTCTCTGTTTCTGTTCCTGTCTCCTAGCTTTCCCTCATTCTCTGTCTCTGCTTCTCTCCCACTTCACCGTCTCTTGTTCTCTCTGGGTGTCTCTGTTTCCTCCACCTCTGCCTCTCTCCGTCAGTTTGTGTCTGTTGCTCTGCCCCTCTTCTTTTCTCAATCCCTCTCTCCAAACGCTCCAAATGGGTGTCTCCGTCTCTTTCTTCCTCTGTGTCTCCTTTCCTCCATGACTGTCAGTCCCTGTCTTGATGACTCCTCCCTGTTCCATCTGTCCATCCTTTCTGTCAGATCTCATCATTCCCTGACCTCCTTTCGGACCCCACTTCATCCGTTGTTCTCCTTTCCATCCCTTTTGCCCTTCTGCTTTCTCTTACATGCCTCCTTGTTTTCCTTCTTGTGTGTTCCTTTCTCCATGTTTCCTTCCCTATCTCTTAGTAATTTTTTGTTTTTTTCCTCTGGGACCCCTTTCACCTCACTCCCTCCCCCCCAATTTATCTGTGTTTCCTATCCTTCCTCTTCATTTGATTTGTATCTGCTTGTCCTTGCTTTGGGCTGTCTGTGTCTGCCTGTTGTTTTGGATTTGACTTTATCCATCTACCTGAGTTTCTTACTCTATCCAATGAACAGAGTGTGTGTGTGTGTGTGTGTGTGTGTGTGTGTGTGTGTATCTGTCTGTCTATCTTTCTGCCTTTCTATGTCTCTCTCATCTCTCTGTCTCTCTCCTGTCTTCCTTTCTCTCACTTCCCACCTCTACCTCCTTCTTTCTGTCACTCTTCCTTCCCTCCCTTCTTTTCTCTCAGTCATCTGTTTCCTACTCTACCCATCTGCTTATGTCTTTCTCTCTCTTTCTTCCTCTCTCTGTCTCTCTTTTCTCTATTTCTCTCTAAATGTCTCTCGGTTCCTGTTTCTATCTCCATCCCTGTCTCCGTGTGCTTCGCTCACTCAATGTTCTCCTCTCCCTGTCTTCCTTTCCAATATACTTTTACCTTCCTACCTTTCTTCCTCACTGATTCCTGTCTTCACATAACTCAGGCTTCCCTTTCTCATCCAAGTGACCTCTGCTTTTCTCTTGGTCTTCCACCTTCAGGGACCCTTAAACCAGCCAGTCATTTATACCCCGATCCAGAATTATAAAGCATAAATTCGCAGAGCTCAAAGAGCCAGCCCTCAGAATCAATCTAGGTTGTTTTTTTTTTAAATACACATGGTGAAACTGAGGCCCAGAGAGGAAAAGGTCACACAGTACGTCAGAGTTGGGACTAGAGTTATGACAGTCCGAGTCCCAGTCTGGGAGTAGTCACCACAGGAGCTGTCCAAGGTTTATTTCATGATCTCTGCCCAGCCCTCCCCATCCCAGTCTCCTCAGGTAACCTACAGCTTCTCAAGGTCCTGTAGTGAAATGCCTTGGAGACAAGAGCCCTGTGAAAGTCTGGTAAAGATCCTTCTAAAAATAGAAATGATAAGTAATAGTAACGTCTTATGCAGCACTTTATTGTTTACAAAGCATTTCTATCCATTATTTAATTTGATAATTTCCTCTGTCTGGACCTCAGTTTCTCCATCTGTGTGCAAGGGGATTGGTGCAGATAATCTTTAAGGAACTTCCCTGCTTAGACCTTTTCTGTTCTAAGGTCCCTCCCAATCCTGAGAGTCTTATGTTTTAAGTCCCTCCCAGTCCTGATAATCCATGTTCTAAGGTTCCTTCAGCCTCTGAAGTGGTATGATCTGTATTCTTGGGTCCCTACAAGTTCTGACATTCCATGTTCTAAGGTTCCTACAGCCTCTGAAGTGGTATGATCTGTATTCTTGGGTACCTCTCAGTCCTGACAGTTCATTTTATGATTTATGGTCCTTTCCATTTCAGACACTTATGTTGTAAGGTTCACCCTCAGCTTCTGTTCCCCAGTCCCTCCCGGCACTGATCTTCAGTTTATTGTGTCTCTTCCATGCATGACATTGTATATTCTAACATCTCCCGCTCAAATATTCTCTTCCATCTTTGCTATTCCGCTCTCCAGGTCTGACAGTCTTGATATATCCTAAAGTTCCTATGGTCTTCTGTATTCTTAAATTCCTTCCAGGTAGAACATTCAATGGTCTGTATTCTAAGACCTTTCCTGTCTCAGACATTTTCTATTCTGTGGTCCAACTATAGCTCTGACAGTCCCTGTTCCAAAATCTTTTCCAGGCCTGACATCTTGTATTCTAAAGTGCCTCTCTGCTCTTACATTACATGTTCTAAGATCTGACATTCCTTGTTCCAAGGTCCCTTCCAGCTCTGACATTCCCTGTCCTAAGAGCTTTTCCAGTTCTGAAATTCCATTTTCTTTTCTTTTCTAAACAGAAAGATTGCATTACTTTAAATTTTTAAAAAATTATTTTAATATTCTTTTCTTTTTAAAATTTGAGTTCCAAATTATTTCCCTGCCTCCATCTCCTTCCCTACCACTGAGAAAGAAAGCAATATTATAGCAATTATACATATGAAAGCATTCAAAATACTTCCAAGTAGCCATATTTTTTAAAAGGAAAATTAAGTGAGAAAATTGTACTTCCATTTGTACTTAGAGTTCATCCATTTCTTCTCTGGAGATGAATAGCATTTTTTCATCATAACTCCTTTGGAACTCCCAGCCCTGCTTTCCTTGTCCTAAGAGCCATTCCAGCTGTGTCATTCTATGTTCTAAGGTTTCTCCTATCTTTTGCATTCTCTTCCCTATGGCCTAAAAGCTCCTCAAATCCCAGTTCTAAAATTCTCTGAGTTAAAGGTCTGGCAGGAGAGGGGTGGGAGAGAAATTCAGGTTATCCAGGCTCTCCCATCAAAAATCCACTATCCTCCTTCTGTTGACCTAAGCCTAGGGTTGGATTGGTTGATGAAACTCTTTCCCACCAAATCGTGTTGGGGTTCTATGAACCTCACTCTGAAGCAGTGATCTGCCAGAATTCATCCGCAGGTGGAATGGGGTGGTGAGGGGACCGGAGACCATGGAATAAACGATGGCAGGAAATTCAATGGTACCATGATAGTTGCCATCAATTATCTATCTGGAGTTTGGTTTTCAGGGAATGAACTAGTCCAGTTCTTATTGGCCAGAACAAAGAGCAAGGGATGGAATATATAGATGGGCAGCCTTTGGCTCGGCACAAGGTAAAATGTCACTATGAGCCCTGTCCTACAGTGGAATGGTCTGAAATAGGATGGAGAGAGGGGTGAGGTCCCTGTCACCGAAGGTCACTGGGATAATACATTTAGAGGTAAAAGACTTTAGAAGGACGTTTAATCATTACCCCTTATTTTATAGATGGGGAAACTGAGGTCCTGAGAGTTTCAGGGTCTTGCCCTTGTCACACAGGTGTAAGGGGCAGAGCCCCGGATTTGGACTCTGGTATTCAAGTAAAGGCTGCCATGTTGTAAAGACTTCTTGTTGTCTAGCATGGACTGGGACTCGGTGCCTTCCAGATTTGAGTCTGTTACTATGAATGGCTCGAAGTTCCCTCTTCTCTGGGGGAATTTATCTTTCCTAAGTTTCAGTATCTTTCTGATTGGAAAGAATAGGGGAAGACTGAATGTGGGGTGTGGGGACAGAACGGTGATGGGCTGAATGATAGTGATCACTCACTGTCTCCCTGACTCACCATGTGAATCCCTTGGGGGCTTTCGACTAAATGGTCTCCAAGGTCTCTTCTTGATTTGAGCGCCTGCTATTCTGATCTGGTTTCCCACTTCCCCCTAGAACACCAGAACAGTAGTCAAGTAAATCACTTTTGAAAGGTTGCCAACCCCTCCGCCTTACCTCCTTCACTGTTCTCCCTTTCTGTTTCTTCCTCTCTTCCCTTTCTGTCTGTCCTGAATCTCTGTCCCTCTCTCCCTCTGTGTTTCTCCCTGATGCCTCTGTCTCTGTGTTTCTTACTTTCCTCTCCATCTTTCCCTCTGGTTTCCCTCCTCCTCTTTGTCACCTTTTTGTTTTCTACTTCTTATGATTCTCTCTTTCTCTCTCTCTTCTTCCTTCCCTCCTTCATCTCCCTCTCTCCTCCTCTTCCTCCTCCTCTTCCTCCTCCTCTTCCCCTCTCTCTCTCTCTCTCTCTCTCTCTCTCTCTCTCTCTCTCTCTCTCTCTCGCCAGCCCCCTGGGATTGTGGGAAAGCTGGACGTCAGGGGAGGGGAGGTGGCAGGGATCTGGGCTGGGATAGCGTTGCCTGGTGACCGCTGCATCCTCTCTAGCCGCCTCCTGTTGCCTGGTGACAGGCGCCTGCCCAGAGATAGGGGCGGGGGTTGCTTCCTGGCCCTGATTCTGATTCCGGGGTGGGGATAGCCTCTTTGTGACCCTGTCACCCAGGGCCCTGATCTTCTGGGACTCTGAGCTCCCCCAAACTTGGGGCGGTCTCCCTGGGCTGTGAGGGCCTCCTCCGCTGGCGCCTTCTGCGGCTCTTCCCTCACCCCAATCCCTCTGGAGCGGCTTCATTTCCCCCAAAGTGACCCTGGGCTGAAAGCTCTCCCCGCCT
Organism: Antechinus flavipes; assembly: GCF_016432865.1. Taxonomy (NCBI): domain Eukaryota; kingdom Metazoa; phylum Chordata; class Mammalia; order Dasyuromorphia; family Dasyuridae; genus Antechinus; species Antechinus flavipes. The sequence continues at coordinate 618,910,979 of NC_067400.1, forward strand.
CCAGTCTAGCTCTTGGGCTGGGAGCTCTTCTCCAACATTCCGCTCCTCCCCAGCTCTCGCCAGGGTCCCTCCTTCAGCAGGCCCCCCACCTCGGGGCCCCCCCACAGCTCCCTCCTCCAGCGATGGAAGCTCTTCTCACCTCCCCAGCAGTGCTCCCAGGCTGCGAGCTTCCTTCTAACAACGCGCCTTGGAGGCCGGTCTCCCCCTCCCCCAGCAGAGTCCCAGGACTGTGAACTGTCTGCGGCAGTGTTCCGGTTAGGGCCCCCCCCCAGTAGTGCCCCAGGCCTGTGTGCCCCCGCCCCCAAATATGCTTCTGGGCCCCCCTCCCCCAATAGCCCAAAGCCGAGGACTTTCCCCTGTGGGACCCTCCCTCTGCAGGGCCCTCCGGGACTTTCTCCCCCCGTGCCCCGGGGCCCTCGGCCCTGGAGACCTGGGAATGGGCTTTGCTTTCAGGTGGTACGTGGGGGCCTCGGGCAGCAGCTTCTCCATGAGGAGGGGAGGAAGATGCCGGCGGAGCTGCTGCTACTGCTGATTGTTGCCTTTGCCCACCCCAGCCATCAGGTGTTGTCCTCCCTGCGCATGGGTGAGGCCTCCCCCAGCCCTCTCCCCTCCCAGGGACCCCCGGCTCTCTCAGCTCAGGCCCCTGCCTCCTCACTCCCTGCCCTGCCCTCTCCCAGACCGGGCATTCGGGGTCCGGCCCCTTGCCTTTGAGCAGCCCCGCCACTATCGATAAGCTCCTGCTTCCTCGGGTGCCCAGAGACCTGACCTCTGACCACCCCCAGCTGGGACCCCCCTCAGGAGCCGGACCTCCCGGGCCCCCAGGATTCCTTCTCCCAGCCCTGACCACCCTCCCCCAGAGCCTCGGAACCCTAATCCACCAGCTCTCGGTGCTAAGGGATCCGGGAGTCCTTGCCCCCCCTCCCGCCCCTACAGGGCCTTGGGCACCCCGAGCCCGAGGGCCGCCTCCCCGGGGCCTCTGGTCTCCCAGCCTCCTGTCCCCACAGCCGCCATCCTGGACGACCAGACCGTGTGTGGCCGAGGAGAGCGCCTGGCCCTGGCCCTTGCCCGAGAACAGATCAACGGGATCATCGAAGTCCCGGCCAAGGCCCGCGTGGAGGTGGACATCTTTGAGCTCCAGAGAGACAGCCAGTACGAGACTACGGACACCAGTGAGCGGGGTCGAGGCCTGGGCCTGGGGCGGGGGGACCGAGGGCTTCCCCAACCACAGAGGGAGCAAGGCAGGGCCCCAGGCCTGCTTTCTCTCTGTCCCCCAGACTTCCCGAGGGTTCCCTTCCTTTCTCTGCCGCTCAGGCTTTCTCTTCCTCAACTCTCGCCACCGGGTCCCCTTTTGACCAGTTATTCATTAAAAATGCAGATTAAGTTGAGGGGGAGAGGGACTCCTCAGTCCCTGGGCTGAAGGGACACCCCAAGGAGCCATCCGTGGGCCCCAGTGGGTCTGAATGGCCCCCAGCAAGTCAGAACTTGAGAGGCGACACTTCACTTGGGAACCAAGACATGGGAGTTTCTTTGTCGGTGGCCCCCCCAGGGGGGTCCCAGAGAAGGGAGGGTCAAGGCTCCCTTGAAGGGGGGAGGGGGCAGGGTTTGGGGCCTGTGCCTCATGGGAGCTTCCCTCTCTACCCTCTCAAGTGTGCCAGATCCTGCCCAAGGGGGTCGTGTCGGTGCTGGGACCCTCCTCCAGTCCGGCATCGGCTTCCATCGTCAGCCACATCTGCGGGGAGAAGGAGGTGAGGGGCCGAGGGGCGGCTGGAGGAAAGGGGGACAGGGCCGAGGAGGGAGGTACAGACCGTTCTCTGTCCCCTTCTCCAGATCCCCCACATCAAGGTGGGCCCAGAGGAGACCCCCCGGCTCCAGTACCTTCGGTTTGCTTCTGTCAGCCTCTACCCCAGCAATGAGGACGTCAGTCTGGCTGTCTCCCGAATCCTCAAATCCTTCAACTATCCCTCAGCCAGCCTCATCTGTGCCAAGGCGGAGTGTGAGGGAGGGGACCCAGCAGCGCCCTCCTCCTCCCCGTGGGCTTCCTCAGTCTCTCCGTTGGGGGAGCTCGGGCCCCCAGACCCCCCCAGACCCAGCCTCCCCTCCAGCCCCCTCAGGGTCTGGGCCGGTCTCCGGGAGGCCTGAGCCCAGACCCCATCGCTTTCTCCCCTAGGCCTGCTGAGACTGGAGGAGCTGGTCCGAGGCTTCCTGATCTCCAAGGAGACGCTGTCAGTCCGGATGCTCGACGAAAGCCGGGACCCCACACCTCTGCTCAAGGAAATCCGGGACGACAAGGTCTCCACCATCATCATCGACGCCAACGCTTCCATCTCTCACCTCATCCTCAAGAAGGTCGGTGACTCCCCCCACAAATGTCCACTTTCTCCCCTCGGCCCCGGACTTTGGGGCTCACCCAGGAGCCGCTACCCCCAAAAAGGCCGGGGGAGAGCTCAGGGCAGCCGCTCCTGCTCCTGGCTCGGACTCGCTGCTCTCCTTGCCGAGGATCATTTTCCTCACCCCAAAAATGGCGCCGCTGGCCCCGTTCCCCCGGGCTGACGTGAACATGAAATGACGGACGTGAAAGACGGCAGAAAAAAGTAGCTTGGGACCCGACTGAGGGGCAGACAGAGGGGAGGTGGGAGGAAAGAGAGGGAGCAGGGAGAGAGATCTTCGGGAAGGAACCCCGCAGGGATGGAGAAGGGGAGATGGCCGGGTTTCCAAGGACGGAAGGGGGGAGTCCGGAAACCACCGACCAGGGCTCTTCGGTTCAGTTTCTGGTCATGCTCTCGGATGAGAGAGGGCGGTTGGTGCGCACCCAGAAAAGGAAGCGGGGATCAATCAGGCTGGTTTCATGAGCAACCGTCCACACCCACCAGCCCCTCTGCCTTTCTCCGACAGCGCGCAGACTGACAGGGGATCTCTGAATCGTTTACTTTTTGGCAAAATATTTGATATTTTTGAGGACGCGCTGGAGAGACGTGAGCCAGCTGATGGCCGAGGCAGCTAGATGGTGCTGGACAGAGCAGTGTGCTGGATGTAGCATCAGGAAGACCCGAGTTCAAATTCTGTCTCAGAAACGTATAGCTCTATGATGATGGGCAAGTCTCTCAGCCTCGGTTTTCTCATCTGTAAAATAGGGATGATAAGAAGAGCATAGGGTTATTGTGAGGATTCAATGACCTTATGTGTGTAAAGGGCTTTGCCCGCCCTAATGCTCACTGTAAAAGGTGGCTAGCTGTCCTTATGACAATTGATTTAGTGACGATAAGGAGCAAGACTAAAAAACACAGAGGGTCAGAGAGAATATAAGATTTAGAACTTGCTGAAAGACAATTTAGAGATCACTGTCAGCTTGAAGGGAGATTTCTTTTTTTTTTCTTCTCTTTTTTATTATATATTTTATAATAACTTTATATCGACAGAATCCATGCCCGGGTAATTTTTTACAACATTATCCCTTGCACTCGCTTCTGTTCCGATTTTTCCCCTCCCTCCCTCCACCCCCTCCCCTAGATGGCAAGCAGTCCTAGATATGTTGGATATGTTGCTGTATATCCTAGATACAATATATGTGTGCAGAACCGAACAGTTCTTTTGTTGCACAGGGATTGAAGGGAGATTTTTAATGAAGGCACTACTAGAGATCTATGCTCGACACTGTGCTGTTTAGTATTTTTTAAAATCCATTAATATTCTGAATTCATGGTTTGCATCCTCATCCAATTTGCAGAAGACTCAAAACTAGTAGCGAGACCTAAGGGAATGGGATCCAAAAAGATTTAGACAGATTAGAATAGTGAGTTTAATTGAATAAAATTTCACATAATCAAGATAAATAAGAATAATAGCTAATATTCATGTAGCACTCCACATATATAGCACTTTGAAAATAATATCTTATTTAATCCTCACAAGAAGTCTGGGGAGGTAGGAAGGCATATTATCTCCATTTTACAAATGAATAAACTGAGGCAGATCAAGGTTAAGTGACATGCCCAGATTCACAATCTAACTTGGATCTTCAAAGTCTTAAGTCCAAGATTCAAGGACAAACTGTGACTAGATGATAACAGTCTGTGATTCAGGGATTTTAGCATCCCAAAAACCAAATGAAAGTGTCAAAAGTTCTCAGTTCTGGATACCATGTTCTAGGAAAGACTTTGACAGACTGAATGATGGGGATAGTGAAAGCCATTTAGACCAGAGATAACAAACACAACTCCCACAGCAGCATTTGCACCTCCAGCTCAAAGCAGATTAAAATGTAATTGGGAAACACTTAACAAAATAAATAAAAATACAATAGAACAAAGAAGTGTTAACACGGTGGATTTCTAAGTCGATATATAGCCTGGAGGGATCTTTACAGAGGATTCTTGGTTTTTATTTGTATTTAACCGGCACTTTCTGACTGTGGGAGAAGTGAAAGCTGAGATGGGGAGGGGTCTCCATACTCACTACCTGGGCCGTTGTGTAGAAGAGGTGATATAGACTTCCTGCCCTTGGCCCCAGGGGAGAGAGCTGAAGGCAGTGGGTGGAGATGGCTAAGACTGATTTGGGAGAAAACGTTTCCTAATAATAAGAAGTGGCCTGAAGGGGAATTGACTGCCCCAGGTGGTGGATTCTCAGTCCCCGGAGGTCAGCCAGCAGAAGCTGAATGATTACTTAATGGGAATCGAGAGAATTCTTGGGTTGGAGCAGGTTAGGTTGGATGGCCTTAGAGGTCCTGCTGAATCTGAGATGTTGTGATTCTGTAGAGGGACTGAGAGGGGCAGATAGATGGAGAATTAGGGAACATGGAGAGACAGAGTGGAGATGTTGAGAGACTGAGGAGAAGAGAAGGGGAGCTCTGGGGGCAGGGGAAATGAGGAATAGAGACTAGGGATAGAGGGATAGAAGGGAGACAGAGCTGGGGGGGGGAGGAAAGACAGAGGAGAAGAAACTGAGAGAGAAGGGAAGATTGAATGACAAAGAGAAGGTCAAGACACAGAGAGGAAGACTAAGAAGGAAAAGGGGAAACAAAGAGAGGGCAAGAATAGCATGGAAACAGTAAGAGGCACTAAGGAAAGGAACTGAGGTGCAGAAGGGAACAAAAAAGAAGGAAAAAGGAAAGATGTAAAAGAGAAGGCTGGGGGAAATTGGAAGCAGGTGCAAATGCAAGTGCTGATCTTGGCTTTCTGGGTGGTCTTTGGGAGCCCCTGGAGTCCAGGCTCTGCACTTCCCTGATCCTTGAAATCCCTCTTCCCCGTCCTAGACTCTCAGGGGGCTCGGAAGGGAGCTTGCCAGCCGGCCCCATGGGCCCCCACCCCATCCCTGTGCCAGCGGCTCTACCCGCCTTCTGTGTGTCTCAGCCCCTAAACCTGCGTCTGGGCTCCCGTCTGCCATCTCTCTATTTTGGGGTCCCTCAGATTTTGCCCTTGGTTTTAACTGTCTGTGTGCCTGGGCCTGGGCCTCTCTTGGTTCCTGTTTGGTCTTTCTCTCCGTCCTTTCTACGTCCATCCCTTGGGTGTCTCCATTTGTATGGCTCTGTCTCGGTCTCTGTCTTCCTCGCCCCATGCTTTCTTCTCCCTCCAGGCCTCAGAGTTGGGGATGACCTCAGCGTTTTATAAATACATCCTCACAACCATGGTGAGTCCCCCTTCTGCCCCTGCCTTTGCCCACCAGTTATCAACCTCCCGCCCCTCGGCTTCTTCCCTCCCTTCCAAAGCTGGAGCTCTCGCTCCCTGCCTTAGATTTGGAGGCTCGTTCTCTTTCCTATGACTTCCAAACTCCCTGTTCTTGGGGCCTGAGCCTTCCTCTGCAAGGTCCCGAGCTCCCCTTCTCTGTCCCCAGGCCTCAGGTCTCCCTCTCTGAGCCTTGCCTCTCCCCTCTCAGGCTCTGACCTGATTCCCCCCATCCTGCCCCTAGGATTTCCCTATCCTTCACCTGGACGGCATTGTGGAGGACTCATCCAACATCCTGGGCTTCTCCATGTTCAACACATCCCATCCCTTCTACCTGGAGTTTGTTCGGAGCCTCAACATGTCCTGGCGGGAGAACTGTGAGGCTAGCATGTATCCTGGTCCAGCGGTGAGCCTCTTGTCTGCGCCGCTTCTCACACTCACACACTTACACACAGACACGAGACACGGGCAGAAACACGCAGGTGCACCCATCCCCGACCTTTGTGTCTCTGTTATTGTCTGTCTCCCTCCTGTCTTTTTTTCTCTGTCTGTTTTTGTTTTTTCTGTCTCCCTCTCTGTCTCTATTTTTTCTTTGTCTCTCTGCCTCTGTCTCTCTCTAACTCTGTCTGTCTCTGTCTCTCTCTCTCTTTCTCTCTCTGTCTCTCTCTCTCTCTGTCTCTCTGTCTGTCTCTCTATCTCTGTCTCTTTCTGTCTGTCTGTCTGTCTCTCTTTCTGACACACACACACACACAATTCCTGAGATAGATACAGGCAGAACCCAGTCTCATCCAAATGAGATTTTGTGTGTGTGTGTGTGTGTGTGTGTGTGTGTACACACACATATATATACAGACACATCCCAAGAAACAGAAATAACTCTGCCCTCGCCTTCATTCCATGGAACAGCTGATCTGAAAGACCTGAGAAAAGAAAAACAGAAGTACAGAGATGGAATATCTATTATTATAAGGAGTTTCCTTTCCTTTCCTTTTCTTTTTCCGGGGGAGGGGGGGAAGAGGTGTAAGGGAGAGAACATAATTTGTTAAATGAAAAAAAATACATTTTCATTTCAAAAAGATGGAGGCAGAAAGAAAGAGACCAGGATATGAAGCCATACAGTTAAACAAATAGAACCATAAAAATAAATAGAGGCATGGAGACATGGGGATGGAGAGGAGAGACAGGGAACGAGACTGACGGGAATGCAGGAATAGAGGCAGACAGAGCCTAAGAGACAGACAGACAGAAGAGGGTTGGGAAGGGAAGGCTTCAGAGTGATGGAAACAGAAAGAGGCAAAGGGGATGAGATAAGAAAAGACAGAAGAAATGAAGAGAAAAAAAAGAGGGAAATAGGGAGACAGATAAGAGAAAGAGAATGATGGAAGGCGGGAAGAAGAGATAAAGAGAAAGAGGAAAAGCACATGAAAGGGGAGGCTTTGAAGCCCTCAGGGAAGAGCAGGAGGTTGGGAGCTTAGCTTGGGCTTTGTCCTTGTCGAGCCCTCCTGTTCCATTTTCTCCCCTCCTCCAGTTGTCTGCAGCCCTAATGTTTGATGCCGTGCATGTGGTTGTGAGTGCTGTGAGGGAGCTGAATCGAAGCCAGGAGATCGGCGTAAAACCCCTGGCTTGCACCTCCTCCAATATCTGGCCCCACGGGACCAGCCTCATGAACTACCTTCGAATGGTGAGCTGGCAGAATGGGGACTCGGATGCTGTGGGCCTGGGGCTGGGCAAGGGGGGAAGGCTGCTGTGTGCCCATCCCTGCTCCCCTTTCTTTCCTGGCCGCACCCCCTGTGTCTTGGGCTTTCTGGGTACGACTCTGTCTCTGTCTCTGGATCTCCCCATCTCATTTTCTGTTTGTCTCCATCCGTATTTGTAATTCGGTCCCTCGTGGCCTGTGCCTCCCTGACGCTGTCTCTTCCTCCTGGACATTCCTGTTTCTGTGTCTGTGACTGTGCTTCGAACTCCTGTGGACCTCCGGGGGTGAGGATGGAGGTGGGGATCTTACTCCCCTGACGTCTGTCTCCCTGGTCTAACTGCCTGCACCTTTCTGTCTCTATTGTTTTCCCCCTTTCTCTCTCCCTTTCTCCGTTGGCCTCCATCTTCCTCTCTCTGTGCCTCTCTCTGGGCTTCATTTGTTCTCTGCCTCACCTTCCCTCCCTGTTTCTCTACCAATCTCTCGGTCCTTTTCCCCCCTTTTTTTGCTTGGATTTCCCTATCCTCCTTCTCTGTTCATTTGTCTCTGTCTGCTTCCCTCTTCACCCATCACTCCTGGCTGGTTTCCTCTCTGGACATCTCCCTCTCTCTCCCACCCCCATCGCTCTGCTTTGGTCTCTGTCTCTTCCTCCTGCTTCCTTTCCACGTTCTTTCCTTCCCGCCGGGTCTCTATCCCTCTGCTGGCCTCTTACTGTTTTCCTGGACTGTCCCCCTCTTTCTCTTTCTGCCTCCGGGCACCTCTGTCTCCCCCTTCCTCTGTTCCTCTGACGCTTCTGGGCATATTTCTGTCTTTTGCTTCCATTGGTCTTCTCTCTCCTGCCTCCCTCTGCTCTGCCCTCCGTGCCTGTCCCCTCCCCGGCCTCCCCTCCCTGGCTAGGTAGAGTATGATGGGCTGACTGGGCGAGTTGAGTTCAACAGCAAAGGTCAACGGACCAACTATACCCTGCGGATCCTAGAGAAGTCCCGAGAGGGCCATCGGGAGGTGAGTGGGGCCACGGTTCCTGAGCTGCAGTTCCTGGGAAGGAGGAGCTGGAACCGAAGTAGACATGGACCTGGGGCCCAGATGCGGGGGTCCCTGAAGATTCAGAGTCGTGGGGGGTCGTGGGGGGCGGCTTTGAACCCTTCGGCGTTCACCAGTTCTCCTCCTTCCAGATCGGGGTGTGGTACTCCAATCGAACTCTGGCTATGAACGCTACCACCCTGGACATCAACCTTTCCCAGACCTTAGCCAATAAGACCCTGGTGGTCACCACCATCTTGGTAAGAGGGAGGAGAGGGAGGGGTCTTTGACTGGGGGGAAGCAGAGCTTGGGAGAAACGGAATTTTAGATTTCTAGGCAGGTCTGCTTCCCAGGAACCATGTCTATAGAACTGCAGAACTCCTTGGTATCTCCAGCCAATTACTCTGTGAAGGAAACAGGTCCTGCCCCTGGGATGCTCACCCCAGACCCTGAAGTTCTTTCCTATTGCTTCTCTGGGGTCTTTCCTTTTATTTTTCTGTGTCTCTAATTAGGTGATTTCTAGTCCATGATCAGTCCCTGATAACTTGTTTGCTCTTTCTTGGGTAATCCCTGAATCTCCATCCCAGGTCCTTGACCCCCGATCCTAAGTTCTTGATCGATAATTGTGGGTTCTCCACTTCTGATCGAACACGCTTTTATCTTATCTTTGATTCTGGAGCCTTGAGCTCTGAGCATTCACCCCCTTTCCCCCTCCCTCTTCCCCAGGAAAATCCATACGTCATGCGAAGGCCCAACTTCCAGTCTCTGTCAGGAAATGAGCGCTTTGAGGGCTTCTGTGTGGATATGCTCCGAGAGCTGGCGGAGTTGCTTCGTTTTCGATTCCGACTTCGACTAGTAGAAGATGGGCTGTATGGGGCACCGGAGCCCAATGGTTCCTGGACCGGAATGGTTGGGGAGCTCATCAACCGGGTATGGGGCAGGGGGAGCTCTTGGAGAGAGAGAGGGAGGGAGGGAGGAAAAGAGGGAGGAAAGGAGGACCGGTGATTGGGGGTGAGTGCAGGGAGAGGGGAGAGACAGAGAGTGAGCAAAAATAGCCATGGAGCCAAGGATGCAGAAAGTGGAAGGCAATGTTGGAGCTGGGAATGTCAGAAGTGGGAGGAACCTTGAGGATCTTTCAGTCCAATCTTCTCATTTGGGGAAATGACTTGGAAAAGTGGATAAGAGTGGAAAGGGTGTTCCAGGTGGGATGATTAAGAGTGATTTCGAAGGTCTTCAGTGCCAGGATGAGGAAAATGAGTATCAAGGGACTCGAGAAACCTTGGGAAGTCCCTGAATGAGGCGAGAGTTAGAGCAGAGCCAAACGGTTGGAGAAGAATCCGGTTGTCCAGACACAGGAAATGGAGACAAGAGACCAAAGTCCTTAGGGGAAACTGGGGCAAGAATTCAGGCAGGATGGGGGACCAGGGATTGTGTGGGAAGGTCTTCCCGGACTCCCAATGAGCCGTTTCTCCTCTTCCTCACTTCCCACCCAAACATCTGCCTCCGGGGTTGTTTCTCTTGATCTCACATTGTCTCTCTCTCCCTCTCTCACATTTATTTCTAACTTTCCTGTCTCTGTCTCTGTCTCTATGCCTCTCATTTCTGTTTCCCCATCTTGCTTTGAAAATCTCTCTCTGCCTGTCTTTGTCTCTGTGTGTGTCTGTCTCTGTCTCTGTGTCTCTTCTGTCTGTCTCTCTGTCTCTCCTTCTCTTTCTGTCTCTCCTTGTCTCTGTCTCAATCTGTGTGTCTTCTCTCTGCCCCTGCCTGACTCTCTTTGGGTCTCTGTCTGCCTCTCATTTTCTTTCTCTGTGTATGGCTTTCCTCCCCCTTCTATCTCTGTCTGTCTGTCTCTCACCCCCATGTCCCCAGCAGAAAGCAGACCTGGCAGTGGCCGCGTTCACTATCACAGCCGAGCGGGAGAAGGTCATAGACTTCTCCAAACCCTTCATGACCCTTGGGATCAGCATCCTCTACAGAGTGCACATGGTAGGGGCCCCTGGGGCCAGGTCACCCTGTGTCTGGATTTCTGAGGAAGTGCAGACTTGGGGGTTGGGATGCTTGAGTTCCCCGGGGAATAGAAGGTAGGGGATTGGGATTGGGGTACTCCATGGGGAGTGTGTGCGTGCGTGTGTGTGTGTGTGTGTGTGTGTGTGTGTGAGGGGGGGGGGGATCAGAGAGGAAGTCACCTGTATTCTTGAAGGAGTGTGCACTAGGATGGCTGACACCTGGCTCTCTCCCCCCTGCCCCAGGGTCGAAAGCCTGGCTACTTCTCCTTCCTCGATCCCTTCTCACCTGCTGTGTGGCTCTTCATGCTCTTGGCTTACCTGGCTGTTAGCTGTGTCCTTTTCCTGGCAGCCAGGTGAGGCCTGGATCCTATTTCTGTGTCTCTGTCTGCCTGGACCGACCCCCCTTTCTGTCTCTTGTCCTGGCCCCAGGCTCTCTCCAGCTCTGCCCCTGCCCTGAGCCCTCCCATCTCAGCCAGCATCGCCCCACCTCCTTCCCCCCCTCTGCCCCATACAGTTCCTCAGCCTCTGTGCTGCCGGCACCCTGGCCGCTCTCAGCCCCTTCCAATCCCTTCCCTTTTCCTTTGCCCCGACTGGTTTTCCTGGGCTTCTGACCCTGTCTTTTCTCTTTAACTTTGTCTTTTCTTCTGTTTCCTCCTTAATCTGGTCTCTCCTTGTTTCTTTCTATCAGTCCCTGCTCTCTACTTCTTTGTTCCTTTCTGTTCTCTTCCTGTAATTTTCCTGTCAATCTATCTCTGTCATCTTCCTTTTTATTTTCCACCTCTTTGTCCCTGCCCTGGTCAATGCCTCCCTCTTCCCCAACTGCATATCTCAAGTTTCTGTCTTTGTCTTTATCCTTCTTCCTAAGCCATATCCCTCTTTCCCTCCCTCCCCCATTCCCTTCCTCCCCCTCCCTTCCTCCTCCCCTCCCTCTCTCTCTCTCTCCTCTCCTCTCTTTTTCCTTCTCCTCCCTCCTTCCCTCCCTCCCCCTCTTTCTCCTCTTCTTTCTTCCCCCCTCCTTTCTTTCTCTCCCACCCCCCCTCTCTCTCTCATCTCTTCCCTTTCAATCTCTTACTGTTTCTGTCACTGCCCTTCTTTTGTCTATCCTTGTTCTCATCTCTTTCCTTATTGATTGATGTCATTCTCCTGTCTCTCTCCCTCCTTGTCTCTTTCCTATTCCTGGGTCCCTAAGCACCATCCATGCCCTTCCCCCACCTCCAGGGCTCCCCCTCCTAACCTGCCTGCTTATCTTTCCATCTGTCCTTCTGCCTGTATGTCTGCTTGCCGGTCCTTGTCTCTGCCATGGCCCATCTCTCCATGTTCCTGCAGGCTGAGCCCCTATGAGTGGTATAACCCTCACCCGTGCCTCCGAGCACGTCCCCATGTGGTGGAGAACCAGTATACTCTGGGCAACAGCTTGTGGTTCCCCGTCGGGGGATTCATGCAGCAGGGCTCGGAGATCATGCCCCGGGCACTTTCTACTCGATGTGTCAGCGGGGTCTGGTGAGGGCACTAATCAAAATGGGTGATGGAGTGGGCCAGGGGAGCGGGGTGGGCTCGGTGTGGAGGGATGCTGGGATAGCTGAGCAGTTTAAAAGTCAATTAGAGATGGCCATTAGCTGCATCTTCATTTTATAGAGTTGGGAAAATCTATTCATTTCCCTCAAAGAGGGAGAATAAATCACTCAGTCACCCATAGCATACCAGGGACAGTTCTGGGCACAGGATCCAACCTTCCTGATAGCCTGCTCCTATATACTGCAGAGGGATCTAGACAAATTCTCCATCATACAGTGTTAGGACTGGGAGGGATTGGAGAGAAGGTCAGTTCAGAGAAGGATCTCAGAACATAGAACAGAATATTAGAGCTGGAAGAGACCTTAGAAAATAGAATGGTAAAGGTGATCGGGTCCTTACAATGGGGAGTGTCAGAACCTTGAGGATCTTAGGACCTAGAATATAGGATTGCAGACCTGGGTGGAACCTTAAACTTTATGAAGTCCAATTAGCTGTTGAGGAAACTGAGTTGCTGAGAGGACAAAAATCAGATGGATCAGAACCCATGGCTCTTTCCATATTAGTCTGAAGGAACAACATCACCAGAAAATCCCTGTTGGGATAAAACTATCCCTGGGATGGGTTATGCATGATCCCCGAAGTTCATGTCCTAGGGAATTGGGGAGAGCAAGTAGAGGACTTAAGAGTCCAGGAGCCTGGGGTCTGATGCTTCCAGGACAGGGAAACTTGGGCGAGTCACTGCCCCCTCCCACCAGGTGGGCCTTCACCCTCATCATCATCTCCTCCTACACGGCCAACCTGGCGGCCTTTCTCACCGTGCAGCGAATGGAGGTGCCAGTCGAGTCGGCTGATGACTTGGCCGACCAGACCAATATTGAGTATGGGACCATCCATGCAGGCTCCACCATGACCTTTTTCCAGGTACTTTTAAAATTTAACAACTCCTGGGCTTTATTTCTCTTCAGTGTCTCCATCACTCTCCCTACTTTCTCCTCTGTCCTTAATTTTCCACTTCCCTAGTTTCTTCCCCCATATCTTACACCCCCTCTTTTGATATGCTCTCAGTCCTCCCCTCATTGTTTCTAAGTTCTCCCTCTTCTAGTGATTTATCAATTCCCCCATCCAGTGTCTTCTAGTTCTTTCCCTAAGGCAATCTCCCAGTGGTCACCCTCAGACCCTTGCCTCAATGTCTTCCCCAGTTCCCAGCATCTCCTAGTCTTCCTTCTTCAGTGGCTTACCTCCATGGAGTTCCCTCTAGTCCCCTACTCTCATTTTTCCCAGTCCCCTTCCTCAGTGCTTCTTTCAGTCCCTGCCCCTCCTGGAGAAGAACATAATTAAGTTGATTGAGGAACTGTGTCCATCATAGGTGATCAGATTCAGCACCAAGAACAGCTCTTGGAGGATGCCTGGAAGGAGTGGGGCAGATTTAGCTCCTCCCCACCTAGTCTCCAATCTAGTGCAAGTGGAGGATGTGAGGTGGGGCAGGGGCAAGCTGGAAGGCCTCCAATGGGCCAGTGAGATGGAGTGGGGCATCCCTCCCCATCCTGAGAAAGAGGCCCTCTATTGGGGAGACTCTGATCTGAAAAAATACAGCCTAAACATTAACCCTTGCCCTGAGGAAGGAGAACACAACTCAGGCTTCAGATGCCTTAGGTGGGGAATGGGGTCATGTCTTCTAGGAACTCCAAGGTTGATGGGGAAATCTCTGAACTCCCTCAGTCCAACTAGGGAAAAGTAGCACAGTCCTTGGGAACCCTCCCTAGTTTTAGGGAGATACATGGTCTTGTCCTTGGGAAGAGCATAGTATTATGAGAAAGAAATGTTCTGGCCCAGAGCCCCAAATTGCCAAGAGGCTACTAAGGAAGGTGGAGATTCTGATTTTTTTGTGTGAATCAGGGACCCCTTTGGCAGTCAGCCTGATGAAACTCACAGACCTTTTTCCCCCCAACTTATATATTTTTGAACATATAAAATAAAATACATAGGATTAAAAAGAAATAACTTTATTTAGCAAGGTTATCAAAATATTAACAAATTCATGGACTCCTAAAGTGACATAGGGGAATGGGTTAACCAGAGATATTTTCTAGTTGAGAAGGGATGGATGGAGAAATTGAGCAGGACTTGAAAGGAAGAAGGAGGTCAGAGGAAAGGGCTTATAAAGGGCGAGGGGTTGAGAGATGGCAGAGAACCATGGCGTTCACGTGGTGTTCCTTTCCCTTACCTCTCCACGTTGGCCAGAACTCTCGATACCAGACTTACCAGCGGATGTGGAACTACATGCAGTCCAAGCAGCCCAGTGTGTTTGTGAAGAGCACGGAGGAGGGCATCGCCCGGGTCCTCAACTCTCGCTATGCCTTCTTGTTGGAGTCCACCATGAATGAGTACCACAGGCGCCTCAACTGCAACCTCACCCAGATTGGGGGCCTCCTCGATACCAAGGGCTATGGCATCGGCATGCCACTGGGTGCGCCATGGCCCCATGGGCCTTAGCATGGAGACCCAGCCAGGAATGTGGGCATTGAGTAGGGGTACGGGGTTGGGGAGATGAGGAACATAGGGGGATCACAAGGTGGGGGGATTAAGGGGTGGGAGAAAGAGGACAGTATGAAGATGTGGTACTGACAGATGGTAGAGTAGATCGAAGAAACATTGGGAGAAATGGAGGCTTGAAGATGGAAAGGGGATATAGGGATTTTGAGATATGGAACAGGCGTTTGGGAACTATGGGGGAGAAGTTACACTTATAGGAGTTATAGGAGGATATAAAAATGAGGAAGAGATGGGGAAGGAATGGATCATGGGTTCAGAATTTAAAGGCTATTTAATCCAATCCCAACATTTTACATATGAGGAAACTGAGTTCAGAGAATTTAAGTGACTTGCTTAAGGCAACACAAGTGGTAATCATCAAAAGTGAATTTGGACACTGGCAGTAATGGGGTGAGAGGAGATATGGGGTGAATGAAGATGGGGAGAGCATGGAATAGAGAGATTTAGGTTTGGGAGATGGGGGGTTAAAGAATGGCAATATGGAGACTGAAAGTGAATGGAACATAAGGTTTGTGGGAACAGGAACTGGCTTTCATTTTTCTTTCTTTTCTCAGTTCCCAGAACAGGATCATTTTCATGGTCAATGCTTTAAAATGTTGAACTGAATCAAATTCATAGGACAGACATTAATATGGGGAGGTGACGGAGGGTAGAAATAGGTGGGAAGGATGAATGAAGAATGTGGATAGAGATTACTAGAGAGACTTGGGAGATGGATCTGTGTGGATGGGGAGACCCAGAAAATGGAGGCATAGGAGTAGTAAGAGTAAAAATAGGATTGAGAGGTGAAGAAGAACATAATGATCTTTAAGCATCACAAAGACTGTTAAGCAGAAATAAGAACTGGATTTGGGGTCAGAGGGCCTAGGTTTGAATCCTAATTCTTTTACCTAAGATATATTGAGCAAGTAATTTATCTTTTCGGGACTTCTGCCTTCTCATTTTAAAATGAAGGTATTGGACTAGGTCAAAGCTTCCTAAATTGTGGTTGCGACCCCATATGGGGTCTTATAACTGAATTGGGGATAACAAAATTATGATTTATTATCAGTAAAGGTTTGGTTCATACATCTCTTTTATTTACCTCTCTACCTGGGGTGGTATAAAAATTTCTCAGGCAAAAAGGTGTTATGAAGGGAGAAAGGTTAAGCTCTGTATTAGGGTTCAGAAATCCTTTCAGATTCTATGATCCTGTTCTCTTCATTTCCAGAGGGGAAAGCCAGTAGCAGTAGGTAAATGTTGCATAGAGAAAAATTAGACTTGACACAGGGAGAACTTCCTACAAATGAGAACCATTCAGTAAGAGAATAGATTGCCCCGAGAGGGATGGGAGTCTTTTTCAATGGACAGCTTCAAACAGAGGTTGGCTAACTACTTGTCATGTTGGTCATAGAGGGTTTGGGGGAGGAGAATATGTGACATTTGAAATTCTTTGTCAACAGAGCCAAACACGTACTGTAATATTCTTCATATGTAATCCACAGAAGGATTGTGTAATAGTGGGATACTGTTTGAAGACAGTTTGAACTTGTTCTTATAGAGAGTGTAACTTCTATGAACATGTAATTCCACTCTAGGCTACTTCAGTCCCTGACATTCTCATAAGCTGGGTCCTGAGTGGGGAGGGTTGATTAGTACAGGTTAAAGGTGATTCCATGTACCTACAAGTACAGTTCACAGATTCCCACCACTCTGTTTACCTTTATTTTATTCAGCTGGGACATAATTAACTCACAGCACGGACATTTATTAAATTGACATACTAAGAGCAGTCGTGACAAAATAACTGCCCCATAAATATGGTACGTTCTCCCATAAATAAGTGCGATACCAGTGGGAAGAGCAGACACACATAGCATTCACAAGTGGAGAGGTATTCATGCTGCTTCTCAGGGGGCTGTGCCAGCTGTACAGTGGGAAGCCGGTGTCTCTACACAACATAGCTAGCGTGATGCCCATGGATGGGCAACTTAGTACAGAACCTTGCATCTTGTAGGTAATTAATAAACGTCTGTTGGATTAAAAAATGGAAGAATCTAGATGGAGATGGGAGGTTAGGGAATGTGGAGATGGAAGATGGAGATCCGGAGAATTTGGAGGCGATGGAGATTATAGCATCTAGGCTGGAGATGAAGATAGGCAGTTTGATTAAGGTTGCAAGACAGAAGGATAAAGGATGCAGGGAGATTCTGGGTTGGAGAGATGGAGTAAGAAAGGAAATTGAAGGAATGGGGATACAGAGGAAGATGGAAGGGGAGGGAGGGAGCTATGGAATATTAGACGTTTGGGATTATAGGAGATGGGGAGATGGGGAAAAGAAAAGGAAAAGAATGGAGAAAGTAAGAAATGTTAGTCAAGGGAGGGATGAGTATACTAGTTATCAGAAGAATCTAGAGGGATGGGAGGCCATGATGGAAAGGAGCTAGGGAGGAAATTGAAAAATTAAAAGTGGGGAAGATTAGGGATTGGGGAGAGATAATCTGAGAGGATCTGTGAAGCCGAAGGGCCCTCAACGCCGCCTTTGCTTTTCCAGGCTCCCCATTCCGGGATGAGATCACGTTGGCTATCTTGCAACTGCAAGAGAACAACCGGTTGGAGATCCTAAAGCGAAAGTGGTGGGAGGGGGGCCGGTGCCCCAAGGAGGAGGACCATCGGGCCAAAGGTCGGTGTCCCCTCCCACACCCCCTGAAATAAGCGCCCCCCCACCCTAGCCCCCGACCTCGTCTTGAAGCCTCGGTGTCTCCCTGGCCCTTCCCCCGTTTCCTTCCAGGGCTGGGAATGGAGAACATCGGTGGGATATTCGTGGTGCTCATCTGTGGCCTCATCATCGCTGTCTTTGTGGCCGTCATGGAGTTCGTGTGGTCCACCAGGAGGTCGGCAGAGTCCGAGGAGGTGAGGGTCCAAGGAGCCAAGAGGAAGGGGGGAAGGGTCGGCGGGAGGGGCATGGAGGGCAGGAGTAGAGAAAGAAGACCTGGCGTGGAGGGAGAAGGAATAACCCAAAGAGGCAGATGGAGCCGAGGAGAAGAAGGAGAGACAGAGGTGAGAGGGTGAGGCTGGGGAAGGAGGGAGCAGAAAGCGGATCAGCAGAGAAGAGAGACGGAGGGGGAGGGAAGAGGCTGCGGAGAAAGGAGTAGTGAGGACTCGGAGGGGGTGGTGAGGTCAGAGGGGTGAGCGGAAACAAAGCCAGGAGTGGCGCAGAGAGGGAAGGAGTAGGGAGCGCTTCAGCAGGAAAAGGAGGAGGAGAAAGAGACCCAGCTGAAGTGAGAACAAAGAGAATGGAAGGAGGCCCCAGGCTCAAAGCTGCTACCAGAGCTACCTCCCATGCTAGAGTTTCTCTGGGCTTCAGGGTGATGTCTCCCTCAAGGCGTAGGCAAGATTTTCAGGACATTTTTATTAGTGATTAAGGGAAAGGAGTTTAAAAAAAAAAGCCGTGCTCACAAGGCATAGAATTGTTGAGTCGTGGGGAC
This sequence comes from Antechinus flavipes, assembly GCF_016432865.1. NCBI lineage: Eukaryota > Metazoa > Chordata > Mammalia > Dasyuromorphia > Dasyuridae > Antechinus > Antechinus flavipes. Next base: position 618,928,890 of record NC_067400.1, read on the forward strand.
CAGGAACCTTAGCCTGGATCTAATGACAAAGCCCATCAACAGCTGTGACCTAGTGGGAAAATCGTCCTTCCAGGGACTCTGAGTTCCAATTCCAGCTCTGGCATTTAACTCCTCTTCGAGGTTGGGAAAGTCACCTCATCCCCAGAACCAGGGAATCTGGGAGTTAGGAGAGCCCTCAGTTTATCTAGTTTACCTCTACCACAGAGAAATTTCCACTAGAGATACCTAGCAAATGGTCATTCAGCCTCGGCCTGAAAAGCTCCATGGAAACCCTTTTACTTTTGAAAATCTCTAGTTGTTAGGAGTGTGTGTGTGTGTGTGTGTGTGTGTGTGTGTGTGTGTGTATTACATTTTCCTCTTTATTCTTTCTATTTTTATTCCACTCCCTAGTTCTGTCGTTTGAGGTCAAATAAAACAACAGTTCTTCATATATTTGAATACATCCCTCATACCCAGCTCCTCTTCTCCAGGAATAAGACTCCCATTTTCTTAAGTTGATATTCTTCTTCATCAGCAGCAAAGGCTTTCATCATTCTGGCTGTCCATGTCCTGTTTTTGAATTCGGGTACACAGAGTTGAACCCAAGACTTCAGGTGTGATCTGATCAAGGGTAGAGTACTCAGAGATAGCACGTCTTTATTCCTGGATGCTATTCTCTTATTTCAGCCCAAGGTCATATTGAAAATTTTGGAGGGCCACATGTCTTTGCTAACTGACATTGAACTTTTGGTCCACTAAGACTCCCAGATCTTTTCCAGAAGAATTGTTGCTTAACTAAGCCTCTCTTGCTTTGTACTTATGAATTTGATTTTTGTACCAAAGTTTATGAGTACAGTTTATTGAAACTTTTCTTACCACCTTCAGCCCACTGCACTAACTTGTCTAGACTTTTTTGGCTCCCAATGGAGTCTTCTAGTGGGTCAGCTGTCTTTCACATCTGCAGATCTGATGAACATATCATTAGTGCCATGATTCCAATCATTGGTTTAAAAAATATGAATGAGACACGCATCCCTGGAGACCCTAGATGCCGTTACCGTTGACCTATGAATGGCTACCCTTGGAGCCCTACCATCTGGTGGAAAATTCACATCTCCCTATTTTCTTTGTAAAAATAACAGTTGTTCCATAAGTACGTACTCTGGGCCAAGCGCCGTGCAAGGCAATGGAGATACAAAGAGAAAGTCCCCATTCCTGGTGTTTACATTCTGTCCTTACTTCTTGGAACCTTAGATTTTTTTTCCTCTATAAGATGAGGGATTTGGGCTAAATGGTCTGTCACAACTAGATTTGGCATTTCCCACTTCTGGGAAATCTGTGGAACTCTTATTCTTGTAGGGCTTTAGTTTCCACATCCCTTACTAGGAGGGAATGGCATCATGTGATCCTGGAAGCAGCATGGTTTGGGTGAATGAGCATTATCTCAGGAAGCAGGGGACTGGGTTCAAATCCTGTCACTGATGTTTATTGTCTATATGATCTCAGAACTCACTTAACCTCTGGGCTTCAGTTTCTCACCTATAAAAGGAGGGAGTTGGACTAAATATTTTCTTCCAGATTTTTGAACCTGTGGTCTAAGGTATTTCCCCTCTCTTAAGTTCTCTGATTCCCATTCAACTTTCTCTTCCTATCTTGGGGTTTTACCTAAAGCTGCTCTTGCTTTCTGTTCCCCTTCAGAGCCAGCTCCTACCAACAGGCTACAGGTTCTCAGGCACCCCTGCCCCCATAACCAAGGTCACTCTGATGAGTCCTGGCCCATATTCCAACAATCTTTCTGTCCTTAGACTTTCTTGGATCTCATTAGCTACCTTGAGCCTGGTCAGGGAACCTTAGGTTTTAAGGCTTCCTTTTACAATTTTCTCTTGTGTTTTTTTGAGCCATGACACTTTTCTCATGCCCTCATATACTCAATGTCAATCCCCTGATCTGTCTCCTTCTTGAGTCACATTGGATCACAAGATTCAGGAATCAGCCTCTTCCACCTCTGATTATCTCCTCACCTTTATTAATGCTATTGTAACTGCTCTGGCTTGGCAAGGAAGGAAGGAAGGAAGGAAGGAGAGAGAGAGAGAAAGAGAGAGAGATAAGAAGGAGAGAGAGATAAAGGAAGGAAGAAAGGAAGGAAGGAAGGAAGAAAGAAAGAAAAAAGAAAGAAAGGGAGGAAGGAAAAAAGAAAGAAAGGAAGGAAGGAAGAAAGAAAAGAAAGGAAGGAAGGAAGAAAGAAAAGAAAGGAAGGAAGGAAGGAAGAAAGGAAGGAAGGAAGAAAAAAGAAAGGAAGGAAGAAAGAAAGGAAGGAAGGAAGAGGAGGAAGAAAGGAAAGAGAAAAGTGAGGAAGAGAGGAGGGAGGGAGGGAGGAAGGGAGAGAGGGAGGAAGGGAAGGAGGGAGGAAGGGAAGGAAGGAAGAAAGTATGCATTTATTAAATACCTACTAAGCAGGCACTGTACTAAGTGCTTCACAAATAGCATCTCAACCGATCCTCACAACAACCCTGTCTCTGGGAGGTAGCTACTATTATTATTCCCATTTTACAGCTGAGAGGGATTTACTAAAGTATAAAGATGGATTTGCTAAAGCTTGGAGGGGCTCACACCTGAATCAGGGGAGGAATACTCACACTAATGAAATCCCAGATCCCTAAAGAGGTTGAAATATTTACCAGGGAAAAGAGAGAGTAACAATAATAGCTGATTTTTAAGTGGGGCACTACACTCATCATAAATCAATTACATTAATTATAAATTAATTTTGCATTAATGTTGCCTTCAGTACAGCACTTATCTCCCTTGGGAGATCAGTTTTGCCTTAATTATCTTCATTTTGCAGGTGAGAAAAATAAGGCTTGGAGCAGGGAATGGGGTTTTCCCAAGGTCACACAAAAAGGTGGCTGATATCCAGGGCTTCTTCCCACTTCCTTGCAGGGACAAAGTCAGAAATAATTCATGAAATAATTCAGAATAAGGCGGCCAGAGGGTTAGGGAAGAAAAGAGACTAGAAGCCCGTCTCCGATGCCTTGGGATGTGGAAGTGACCTTGGGTTTTTGAGGGCTACGTTCAGAGCAGAAGCTCTAGCAGGTCCTGCCAGGCTAGATGGGCTCTGAGGAGCGGCCCAGAGACAGATGGTGCGTCTGGCGGCTGTGGACCAAGCTGGCGAGGGGCAGAAGGGCCCGGCACCAGAGCACTGGTCTCCTGGGGAGACGGTTTTTGGTCGAGGAATTCTTGAAGCAATAAACTCCGACGGGGGTGAGGGCTGCGAGCCGAGGCCGTGGGGGAAGGAACCAAGCTGAGGCAATGGCTTTGGGGAGTCACTGGAGCTTGGAAATCATTCGGTAGCTTTTTATTAAGCGCCTGCTGTGTACCGAGCCACAGGTGGCTAGGGGAAGGCGTTGAGTTAGGCCCAGTACCTGCTGTCAGCAAGCTCAGTGCGAAGGAGCCCAGACAGATACTGTGCTATGCCATGTCACACGGAGTGTCCTAGGCGGAAGGGAGGGAACCAGCATTTGGACAGCGCTCCCTGAGCCAGGCCCTGTGCTTTCAATACAATGTGATCCTCACAAGGACCCTGAGAGGAGGGGCCATCATTGTGCTCATTTCACAATCCAGGCAACTGTGAAGCAAACAGAAATTCAATGAACCGGCACCGAAGGCTGGATTTGAACTCTGATCTCTTCTGACTCTGAGGCCCCGAACTTTATCCACTGCTGCCTGACCAAGAGTCACAGCCCAGCGTATCCCCTGGAGAGCTTTGCCTCAGAGCCAGGGGGACCTGAGTTCAAATCTTGCTCCTGACAGTGAGTTTGTGACTGTGGGCAAGTCATTTAAGTACGTAGAGTGCTCTAGAGTCCTGAGGGCAGCCTCGCCAGTCTTGGAAGAGGGAGTTTCCTTAAGACTTCTCTCATTGATGGACAGAGACCACCCGAGAGCTGCGAGCAGTGTTGGAGGAAGGTCCAAGGGGAAGGCCGTGACTGTAGGGGATGGGATCAGGGAAGGCTTCCTGGAGGAGGTGGCGCTGAGTCAGACTTTACAGGGACAGGAATGAATGTACTTATGATTCCATTGGTACAGGGACCTTTCCGGTGAGAAACCTCCCTCTCCCAATGCAGGCCAGAGCCTCCCTGAAAACCAGACTTAGAGTTGTCTCGATCCCTGAGGAGTTAAGTGAGTTGACCAGGGTCACGTTGCCATGATGTGCCAGGGCTAGGCCTGGACCCACGTTTTCCTAGATTCAGGGTCAGCTCTCTATTCCACTGAAGAAGAGCGAGGGAATCAGAAGGCTCGTGGCTGGGGCTGAGAGCCGGGAGAGCTCCAGGAGTCACCTTGTGCCTCTCGGGGCTTTCCTGTGGGAAGCCGGGCCCGGACTTTGAGTGATTGTCCAGGTGCACACAGGGAACAGTCAGGATTGGAGCTCAGGTCCTGTGCCTTCAAGCTTGAGTCCTACACACTCTCACACACACTCTCTAACACACACAGACTCTCTCACCCTTGGTTCATAAGCTCTCAAACATTCACACTCACACACACACTCAACAGTTCTCTCTCACACACTCACTCATACTTATACCCCCCCTCACACTCATCGGCACATATACTCTCTCTCACACACACTCTCATACACAAATGCACGTTTAAGTTTTCAAAGTTTACCACTGCACTAAGACTTTTAGGACAGTATTTGTGGGGCTGTTTCCTTTGGGTAGGGAAGTACTTCAGGGCGGACAGATGGCCCAGCGGGTAGAGCACTGGACCCGGAAGCGGGAAGACTTGAGTTCAAATCTGACCTCAGACACTTAGCCATGTGACCTCGGGCAAATCCCTTGACCCTGTCTGTCTCATGTTCCTCCCCTGTAAAATGAGCTGGAGAAGGGAAATGGGAAACCACTTCAGTATGTCTGCCGAGAAAGCTCCCAGTCAGGTCATGAAGAGTAGAACATAACTGGAAAAGGGTTAAACAAAGAGATTTAACAATATTCCTTCTATCAAGGTCAGTCTCTACTTGGCAGCCTGTGGTCCTAGAAATTAAGTTTCTTGCTTAGGATCACCCAAGCAGATGTGCCAGAGGTCAGATTTGAACCCGTATCCTTGACTGCAAGTCCGGTGTTCTTTCTACTACATTTCACTGCCTTTCTTCTGATTTTAGCTTTAAAAGGTCAAGGTCTCCCCTCGGCCGCCAGGGCCAGTCATCCCGAGCTGCCTTTGGCCACTGGCCTAGGTGGTTCTGGAGGGGAAAGTGAGGCAGGTGACCTTGCCCAGCCCTGCCTCACTTCAGCCCAATTCACTTGCCATGGTCCCCTTTGAGAGGGAAGGATGAATAGCAGTCTGGCCCAGCTCCTTCCTTTTACAGAAAAGGGAACGGGAGCCCCGAAAGTGGAGCCAGTGATTGATGTGCTGGGGCTGGAGGAGGTCTTAGAGATCGTCCAGCACCTCTTCCTCATTTAGCAGATGGGGAGACTGAGGCCCAGGGAAGTTGACTCAATTTACCCAAAGTCACACAGAAGAATTAGAAGAAAATCTCCTTTCCCACAGGCTGGGCAGCAAGTAAACTTCCTAAGCTCTCCCATCCCAACTAGATGCTAAGGAACAGTTCTAACAACTCACACTGGGCCTGGCACTTTAAGGGCTGCAGAGCCTCGGCTCATAATTTTCAGAAGAACCTTGTGAAGCAGCTGCCATGGGGATCCCAGACCCAGAGGCCAAGTGGCTCGTGCACAGGGCAAGTGTCTGAGGCAGGATCTGAATTCAAGGCCAACTCTTACCTCACTGTGCCATCAGCTTAGGCCGAGCCCGGTGCCCCCCATCTCCGCTCCACTTCCCTTTGCTGCCTTTGCACTCCCACAACGTCTTCCTAATTCCCAGAACCACCTAATCCCCAGAATGATTTGGGATCATTCTGGATTGAGCTCCTTGATCTGCTCGCTCTCTCTCTCTCTCTCTCGCTCTCTCTCTCTCTCTCTCTCTCCCCCCACCCCTCTCTCTCTCTCTCTCTCTCTCCTCTCTCTCTCTCTCTCTCTCTCTTTTTCTCTCTCCCTCTTTCTCTGTCTCTGTCACACACACACACACACACACACACACACACACACACACATATGTGTTTCCTCTCAGCCAATCAGGAAGCTGCCTGATGACTTGCCTTCTTACCTTGCAGAGCAGAGCCAGAAGAAACCTTATAGGCCATTAAATCTAGCCTCTTCATTTCACAGATGAATAAACTGAGGCTCAATGAATAGACTAAACGGCCATACAGCTAGAACCTGGGCCCAGGTCCACCAAAGCCAGTTGCTCTTTATGCAACAGTTTCCTAAAAGGATCTTTTCCCTGCCTCATCCTCCAGTTTTCTGGAATGGAAAACACCATCCTATAAATTTTAACTTTTCCCTCCCCTCCAGAAAATACATCACCATCTCCTAACTGCTCCTTCATGTAATACTTGTGGGACTTCACTCCCAGTTCCCCTGAGCTCCTCCCAAGTCAGTGACTAGCTTTGTGATCTTGGGCGTGGCCCCTTAAATTCTCCAAGCCTCAGTTTCCTCATCTGCAAATTGAGAAGAGTGAATCTAATTCACAATTAGCCAATTGTCTCTAAGGTCTCTTCCAGCTCCCATCTATGATCGTATCCCTCTCTGTATGTGACAATCGTGGTCCAAAATAGCCCACATCCCCAATAAGGTGAAAGATCAACAATAATTCCAGTGCTCAGCTAAGTGGCAAGAAGATCCTGGGCCTGAATCCAGGAAGACCCAAGTTCCAATACTTTTAACTGTGTGATCTTGGAGGAGTCACTTAGTCTGTTTTTACTTCAGTTTCCTCAACTGCAAAATGGCCATTCTAACAGCCAACCTCCCGGGTCACAGTGGTTCTCAGAGTATGGTCTAGAGAATCCTGGGGATCTCGGAAACCCTTTTAGAGGGTCTACAAATTCAAAAATAGTTTTTATTTCCAATGTGGTCAATGTCTATAAATATAATCCAGAAAAACAAAAACGCTTCGGAGAGATCCTCCATCATTTTTAATAGGATAAAGATACTGAAAACAAAAGTTTGAGAACCACTGACCCAGGATCACTGTGAGGACCAAATGAGATGATATTTGTAAAGAACTTTGCTCCGCCATATTTTACCTTCTGGATTACTTTGTCGGATACCGAGCTCCAAAGTGGATAGAACCAGGCAGCCTCTGGGCTCTGAGGGGTCTGAGAGGTGGAGATGGGCCGGATCAGGGAGGAGAACCCGGATCAGGGAGGAGAACCCGGATCAGGGAGGAGAACCCGGATCAGGGAGGAGAACCCGCTGCTGGGGCAGCCAGGGCATAGGGCCAGGAGAGGAGGTCAGAGGGGAGAGAGAAGGGCAAATGAGAGGAAGGAGTCAGGAGAGGAGGAGGTGAAAGGTCAGAAAGATGAGGGTGAGCACAATAGAGACGAAGAGGGGGGACACAGGAGGACAGATGCAGAGCTGAGGGACAGAGACGCTGAATAATAGTGGAGGAGGAAAGGTGGAAAGGGGGAGGGGGGAGAGACCTGAGCCGGCCTCTCCTCGGCCCCCACGCCCTCCTCTTCCCCGCAGGTGTCCGTGTGCCAGGAGATGCTGCAAGAACTTCGTCACGCCGTGTCTTGCCGGAAGACCTCCCGTTCCCGCCGCCGCCGCCGCTACCCGGGCGTCCCGGGCAGGGCCGCTCTGTCCCTGCGGGCGGTCCGGGAGATGCGCCTCAGCAACGGGAAGCTGTACTCTGCGGGCGCGGGCGGCGGAGACTCGGGCGGGGGTCACGGGGGCCCCCAGCGCCTCCTGGACGACCCCGGACCCCCCGGCCGGCCCCCGGCTCCCGCCCCGGCCGGCTGCACCCACGTCCGCGTCTGCCACGAGTGCCGGCGCATCCAGGCCCTTCGGGCTGCAGGTGGGGGGCCCCCTCGGGGCTTGGTTCCCCCAACCGAGACCACCAGCCCCCCGAGGCCCAGACCGGGGCCCCCGGCGCCCCGGGAGCTGTCCGAGCAAGAGTGACCGCCCCCATTCCATGGGGCGGGCTGGCAGCCAGCTCAAGAACTCAGGCTTCGGGGAGAACTCAGGCTTACGAGCAGCCGACTAAGAAGGACCTAGGCGTCCGATCCCCTGACCCCACGAGGTGAAACCTGGACTAGAGGGAGATCAAGGAGCCCTTTCGGCCGCCCTCGCGAACGCGACCCAGGCGACAGGGTGGCCCGGATGGAGGGGAAGCCCAGTGGTCGAGCCCTCGGCCCCTCTCCCCCGGAGGGAGCGTCGCGGAAAGAGAATTTCCGACTCCGGACTCCCGAGACTTGGCCCTTTGGTAGCCAGACCCGCCCGAGGGCGGGAGGGAGGGCGGTGAGGGTGGGGACTCGCCCTCTGGAGCCCCCTGGTGGATTGGTCGAGGCGTAGCCGAGAGCAGGAATCGATCTCGGAGGTGGAGGCCCTGAGCCTGGATGCTTGAATGGATCCCTCTTCGTGGCGGGGGGAACTCCTGGGGGGCCCCACTTCCAAATGCCCCCTGGACTCAGAGCCCCACCCATCCTGGAGCAGGAGAGGGAGGCGACCTCTGGCCCAGCTTTCTGTCTCTGTCTCTGTCTCTTTCTCTATTTTTGGGGAGAAGCCCCCGGATTTCTATGACACTCCCTAGGGAGGGGGTCGGTGGCTCCCCTGTCCCTCCCCCTCCCGAGTCCCCCGTCCCCGTTGGAATAAAAAAAATCAAAGAAAACCTCAACCGTTGGGGACTCCTGGGCCTCTCTTGCTGAGGGGGGCGGGGAGTGGCGGAGCAGATGGACATGTAGGACACTTAGAGGGTGGAGGAGAGATCGGGTGCCAGAGACCCTGAGGGCCCATGGGTCAGATCAGGACGCCTGGGTTCCTGAGAGTATGGAGGATAAGGGAAAAACTACTTGGTGCTTCGAGGAGCGGGGGGCGGGGGGGAAGAGAAGAGGGGCGCAGAGACCGGGAGCCTAGATCAGGATCACCTTGAACTTGCTCTGTCCCTTCTTCCTCGGCCCTAGAGTCACGTAGTCCCTTCCCCACTTTGTCCTCACTCCACCCCACCCCACCCCCCTCGCTCCAATCATTAGACAAAAGAGGAAACTAAGTCAGGGCCAAGCCAGAAGCAAGGTCGGAACTAGAATCCGGGTCTCCCGGCGATCAGACGCAGGTTCCTCCCGCCGCTGCCCCCGCATCCCCATATTCTAGGTTTGCAGGCAAAAGGGGGAGGAGTTGCCGGGTCAAGTCTTCTCCCTGCGCAGTCGCTTTGCGGGACCTGCCTTTTCTCCTACCCACCCCCGGGAGGCGGAGAGCTGGGAGGGGGACGAGGGGGAGAGGGCTCCTGTCTCCAAGGCAACCGAGATTCTGGGCTCTTCCGCCCCGCCCTTCCTTACTGTCCCTGGTGCTGAGTACCCAAAGACACCGAGAGATGTGGTGGATGCCTGAGGGAAGGCAGACAGACGGTCAGAAAGACAAAGAGAGATTGCTCTCTGAGGTCTCTGTCAGGAAGGAGTGGAGATCCCCACTAGATAGAGTTAGATCTCAGCCTCTCTCTGCTCCAGCCCCAGAGAAGGAAACTGAGGCTCAGAGATGAGATAACTTGGCAATAGGTAGCAATCACTAGAAGCAGATTGTGGCGTCCACTCAAGTCCACTGGCCCCCAACATTTGGTGTGATTGAGTGTGGTTGTGTAATATTTCCCGGGCATAATTGTGGCATTGGGTGTGACCCTTTGCAGTGTGTGGGTGACTCGTGCCTCTGTGCCATGAACGGTGGTTGTTTTCATGATGTATGTGATATAGCGTGTGTGACGTGGCTTTTGTGGGTCTGGGGGCGCTTTGCTTTCGATATTTTGATGTGTGTGATTTTGTGTGATGTCTGTAGAGTGTGGGTCAGATGAGCCTGGCTTGCCGGCCATGCTCTGGGAATATTTATCGTTGTGACTGTGATTTCTGTGTGCTCTTTTTGCGATTGTGTTGTGTGTTTCCACGTGAGGCTTGTCTGTGAGGTTGTGTGATTGTGTGTACTCCCTGTGAGTGTGATTGTGTATCTTGATAGCAAAGGGGGTGAGATGAAGAGGCTCGAGATCATCATTTCACCAGTTGGGGTGGGTGGAGGGAGCTCTCTAGCGGCCCCGCCTCCATCCCCACAGCCCTCTAGTATTTTTCTGTGAAAACTTAACTGCAGCAAAGAAAGGACAAGTGAAGGTCATATGGAAGAGAAAAAAGAGAGAGCCCGGAGAGACAGGGAGGTGGAGAAGTGAACTGATGTAGGCAGAAACCAAGACAAGATAAGAGTGACGGGGAGACACAAAGGGTCATGGGGAAAGCAGGTGAACCACCGTCAGAAAAAGCAGAGACCGAGGGAGAGGCAGGGAGGGAGAGACTGGGGAACAGATGGGGAGACTGAGGGAGAGGGGGGAAGGGATGAAGGGCAAGAGAGAGGGCGAGCCGAAGGTCAAAGGGACAGCCGCAGTGACCCAAAGCAGTGAAGAGTGAAGGACAAAAAGAACAACCTGGCTCAGGGCTCTGGACTTCGGTCGCTGTCCATTCAGCACCACATTCGACAAACAGCTTCGGGTTAGGGACCAGCATTTGCAGAGAATGTAAGCCTTAAGAGTGTGTGTGTGTGTGTGGGGGGGTCTACTATATACCTTCCATGCCTCTCCCTATATATAACCCATCACCCATACACAATATAAATATCTTTTCTCCCACCCCCGGCTCCACACCAGACACCTTTACTCACTAGTCATCTGGACTCTTCAACCTACACCTATCACATCACCCACATACTTCCCAACATACACACTCCTCATGACATATGTCTACCCCAACAAACCATACATTATTAAATGTTGCACATGATTCACCCACTTGCCACCCCACAAACCCCACGTTTCCTTCCACAGCACACTTTATCCCTCTAACACTCCATGTTCCTGATCCCCCTGAAAAGAGTACTCTATTCCTTATACCCTACCCACCACAACCACCCACTTTAAATTCCTTACACTGCTACACACACACACACACACACACACACACACACACACTATAAATCTCTTCCACTCCAGCATTATAAGCATGAGAAACCCTTGGTCAGATTGGATGGGAGACCGCACACACACTGGGTCCCCTCTCCAAGGAGACATTATCCTGATTCATGGTCTAAACCTCAAGGTCTCCCTTGCTTTCTCCCAGGCTCTGATTCTGTAGGGATCCTGTGTCTCTTGTTTGTCTCCTTTGCTCAATCACTGACTCTTTGAGTACCCGTCCCAGGCTCAGGGTAAGGGGTCCCCCCTGTCTCTTTTCTCTCTAAATCCTGAGAAGTCCCGGGTTCTGTCCCTATGACCTTCGCTTTCCTCTGTGGTACCGCAGCTCCTGCATAGGGAGGAGAAAGGCTGCAGAGTCATCAGTCCTTCTGTAGTGTGGTGTCAGTGAGTGTGTGATCGGTGGCCTATGTGTGGCTGTGTAGATGGGACTGTCCTCTCCGTGTTTAATGGAACTGTACTTTCTGGGTTTATCCCCATGCATTTCTGCAGAGCTTGAATGGGAATTCTTGTGGAATTGTGTGTATCTAAATGTGTGGCCATGTTGAGTGTGTATTGATTACTGCCCCATCTTAAGTGAATAACATTGCGGGTATGTGGACCATGAGATTTTAATCATAGGATTTATTATAAGGGCATAAGATTCACAGAGATCACTTGGTCTACCCCTCTCATTTTGAAGATAAGAAACAGATCCTTCAGGAAGTAACATGTCTGGAGTCAGACAAAGACTAGCAGTACTCAGATCTTTCTGAAAGGAAGTCAAACTTGCATTACAGCATACTTCTTACCCATCCCCCCCACCCAGGGACCTAGATTTCTTGCCTTTTAATTTCCCCAAGAAATATCCCAGTGTTCTTCCCTTCAAGAAGGGTAGACAGTCTTCTCAAAAGGTGATATTGTCCTTCCCACACCAACTCTTTCAGGGAGCTGTGTATCTCAGTCTTTCTTTAAACACCATGAGTCTAATGCCTTTGAACTGGTCCTTGAAGACTGTCTAATTCTCTCATTTTACAAATGGGGAAACTGAAGCCCAGAGAAGGAAACTGACTTGCCCATGATGGCATTAGTAGCAAGCAAGCAGCAGTCAAGCTTCCAATGCAGCTTCAAATGTGCGTTCATTTGATACTCTGTGTGTGTGTGTGTGTGTGTGTGTGTGTGTGTGTGTGTTTATGATGAATCTGGCACTGGGAGTACAAGGAGAAACCATATTGGAAACTGTGACCTCTCCTTCCCAGCCTCATAAGACAACTAGGGGAAGACAGTGATGGGGCTTCCTGGAATTGGACCACAGAGGGCTCCCAGTCTCCATAGTAACGGCCCTCCACAACCTTCCAGCCCTTCATTGTAGCCTGTCTACCGTTACCTGGGCAACCAGCAGCTACTGAATTTTTTCTGGGGATGGGGATGTCTCTGAATGTCTCCTTCCGACCTGTGTGTCTTCCAGTCTGCCTCTGCCTCTGCTTTCTGCCTGTCTCTCTCCATCTTTCTGTGTGCTCTGGGGTTTTCTGCTTTTTTGCTGTCTGGATCTCTGTCTCTGTCTCCACTTCCATCTCTGTCTCTCAATCCATGTCTCTGGACTTGATTCCATTACCTCTCTTATGCCCTGTCCAGTAAAGCAAGCACTTTTCCCCCACCAAATCTTCTCCCTGGTGGAATGAGGGAGAATAGTGAGAATAGTTGTATTCTGAAATGGGAAAACAAGCCTTCCCAACCCAATTTCCACTGCTTCTTGCCGTTTTCTTTTAGCATGGAATAATATGACAGCCAAGAAACCAAGGTGATATTAGACTGCATTTTTAAAAAGGCAGAATCACCAGTTGAGAGTGTATTGGCTTTAGGAAGGTCACATTGGGAGGCCTGGGTTCAACACTAGGTACTTCACTCCAGAAAAGGTTTGAAAAGCAGGAGTATCCAGAAATCAGTCAAAAAGATGAAGATCTCACAGGAAGGTCATATTGGGTGGCCTGGGTTCAACACTAGGCACTTCACTCCAGAAAGGGTTTGAAAAGCAGGAGTATCCAGAAATCAGTCAAAAATATGAAGATCTCACAGATCATGCCTTATGTGGTGGGTTGAGGGCATTGGGCCTGTTTAACCTGTGGAAGGGAAGCCATTATGGTTTCCTTCAATCTTAAAGAGTCTTCATTTTGAAAAAAGTTAGATTTTTGTTTGTCTTCAAAGGCAGAACGAGACACAATGGTCAGACGTTGTGTAGCAGGTTTAGATTTAATGTAAGAGAGGGTGGGGATGAGGTAGGAAATCTCCCAAGATCTCCTAAAATGGAAGGAAATGCCTCAGGAGGTAGTTGGGCCCCTTTTATTGGATGTCTTTAAGCATCAGCTGGATGGTCATTGGTAGGAATGGTACAGAGAGTAGTCAATGTTCAGGGAGGAGTTGGACTGAAAGGGTCTTTGAAATCCAAGTTCGAGTTTCCAGATTCTTTGTTCTAAGGACCCTTCCAACTCTCACCCTGTATTTGCTGGTTTTCTATTCTAAGGTCTGGGTTGTAAGCACCTTGACAGTCCTGACATTCTATTATACCCTAAATTCCGAGATCCTTCTAAGTCTAATGTTCTATCAATCAATGACTGACCTGTTCTAGTATCTGCCATCTATGTTCCCCTTACGTGACAAGTTTCATAGGAGAGGAACAATCACGGGGTGGGGATGGAGGAATGATAGAACAGGAATAAGGCCATTGCTGGCTGGGAAGGGCAGGGAAAGGGCAACACAGCTTCTTGGTGGTTTGATTCCGAGTATCAGTGTGTTATTCTGATCCTCGAATTGTAGAGGGGGGAAAGTTTTACACGGTGCTTGTTCTGCCAGGTGCCCCAGCTAGTAATGGGCCCTTAGAAAAAGTTTGCTAGATATTATCGTCCAAGATGCTGTTTTTCTCTCTATGATGTGTCTGCATCCCTTTAACCTTCTTTATCTGTCCCCCTCCTTGTCCCTGCCTTCCTTTGTGTCTGTCTTCTGAGCTCTGGCTGTCTGTCTTGTCTCCCTATATTTCGATATTTCTCTGTCTCTCTGTTGTCTCTCCCTCCCTCGGTGTCTTTTCTCTGTTGTTTTTTATCTCTTTCTCTGTCTCCTGAGTTCTATCTTTTCTTTTTCCTCTAGTCTCTGTAATTCTCTCTTTTATCTCTGTGTGTCTCTGTCTAGTCTGGGTCTTCCTTACTCTGTCCCTTTTTGTGTCTATCTCTGCACCTGTTTCTCTCACTGGATCTCTGGCTTCCTTTGGGTCCCTGTCTCTTGTCTCCCTCTGTCTAGTTTCTTTGTCCCCCCCCCCCCATTTATCTCTATCGCCCTCCCTGTCCCAGAGAGTCTCCTGATCTCCTTGACCCTGCATCTCTCTAGCTGTAGCTATCTCTCCGTCTCGGCCTGTCTTGCCGCGGTCTCTGTGACTGTGCTTGTCTCTGTCCCGCGTGGGTGGCAGGCCGCGTTCAGTGTCTCCCCGCACTGCAGAGGGTTCCCGGGGCTGCCCCTTGGGCGGGGAGGGGGGATGAGGATGGGAGAGAGAGGGAGGAGGCGGGGGCCGGGGAGCCTGGCATCCCGGGCGCCTGAGGCGGGGGCTCCGCAGCGCTGTGCCCCCTCCGCCCCGCCCCCCCTGCGGAGGCAGCCACGACAGCTGCAGTGCCAGGGGCGGGGCCCAGGATGCCACTCATCCCGCCGTGTCCTCGGATTGGCCGGCTCCCGCCCCCCCGCGCGCCCGGCCATATGAGGAGGCGGAGGCGGGGGGCGGGCGGCCTCTTCTGCGGACCGAGCAGCGGACGCGCGGACCCAGCCCCGAGCCCAGCCCCGCGCCCCGCACCCGGAGCCCCAGCCCCAGAGCCCGGAGCCCTGAATCCCGAGCCCCCATTTCCCAGCCCAACCCCCGCCCCTGTTCCCCGGCCCCCGGCCCAGCGAAGCCGCCAGGATGGGGGTAGGTGCCCGGGCCGGGAGGGGGGCGGAGGGTGTGAGTGTGAGTGTGAATGTATGTGTGTGTGTGTGTGTGTGTGTGTGTGTGCATGTGTGCGCGCGCGTGTGTGTGTGTGAGGGGCCTTGGGGTGCCGTGTGCCCACGGTGTGGGTCCGCGGGCTGGGATCCGGCCCCCGGGTGCTCCGCGGCTCTGGATGTGGCGTTGTTTGTGTGACACGCTGGGATGTGTGATGTCGCGTGCCCCGGTTTGACATTGCGCGCCCGCTGGGACCCCGGCTGCCCGAGCGGGGGCTGTGGTCCGAGTACCATTGCGAGCCTGGGGGCTGGCGAGCGTCTGTGTGTGTCAGTGGCGGTCTGGGGGTGACATTGGGGGGCCGCGGGGCTCGTGTCCGTGGGCGGCATTGTGAGCTCGGCGAGGCGGGGGCTTGCGGACCCTGCCGGGGCTCGCCGAGACGGGGCCGAGCCAGCCGCCCGTGGCGGGGACTGCGGATGTGACTGCACGTCTGGGTGACCTTGCGTGTGCATCTGGCTGAAATCTCCCTGTCTAGCTGCGGAGTCGGGGACTCGGGGGGAGGAGCAGAGATGACCTCCCTGTCTCCTTCGCGGCCTGGCCCATCAGGGTGGGGGGCTCCTCCCGCAGTGCGCCTCGGCTCTTAAGTGTGTGTGTCCGTGCGTGCCTCAGCTGCCCTGCCCAGGGGAACGTGACGGGAGGGGGGAGCTCCGGGCCCCGGGGGGAGGGGGAGGCGGGCAAAATCAGCATCTGGGCCCAAGAACACTCGAGCTGCGTGTCCCCGTGCCCTTGTCCGTGTGTCCTTGTCTCTGTCCCTGGGTCTCTCCACCAGATGCAGTCGCTTCGGTTTCCTGACCCTCCCGCAGACCCGGATCCCATTCTGTCTGATCCTCAGCCCGGGGGCTTTGGGGAAAATGGCCTTCAAGAGGAAGGGCATGGGGACTGGGACAAAGATGGAGGATGGGGGTGGAGAGAGGGATGGAGCATGGGGACGAGGGACAGGGTTGGGGATGGGCAGGAGGATAAAGATATGGGGATGGAGAGGGGATGGAGCATGGGAACAGGGGATGGGCTTTGGGATGGCAGGAGGAGAAAGAGGGGGGATGGGAGTGGAATTAAAAATGGAGGATGAGGAATGGGTTGGGGACAGGGGTGGCAGCATGATGGAAGGGAAAGAGTCTAGCCTTGCAGACAGGAGAGGTCAGGGTTTGCATCTGGGCTCTGGCACTGTGAGTGTCTGGATTGGGCATTTCACTCCTGTGGGTCTCAGTTTCCCCATCTGGAATATGCAATACCTGCACCATCTGGTGCCCTAAAGGGCTATGAAAATACTAATTGGAAATGCAGACAAACTTGGAGGAGGGAGATGGGGGTAAAGATGAAAGCTAGGGATGGATGACACCATAAGAAGCACACAGGAACAGGAGGCAGGAAAACTAAGCTCCAATGGGGACCAGAGAATCATAAATTTAGAACAGGAAGGAACCGTAGAGGTCATTTAGTCCAGCCTCCTCAATTTATAGATGAGAAAACTAGGCCCACACAGGTGAAGGGACTGGCCCAAGGTCACAAGATTAGGAGGTAGTGAAGCTGGATCCATTTGTCATTATATACAGTCTTTTTTCCCACTTCACCATGACTGAGATAAAATGGAGGGTGGGAACAGCAACGAGGGTGGGATAAAGATGGAAGGTAGAAATGAGCTTGGAGATGGGTTTGGGGTGGGGAGGGGGATAAAAATAGGGGGGAAATATGGGTTGAGGGAGGGGGTAGGGGAAGGGAAAGAGGGCTTTTGACTTCCAGGTAAGTTGGATTGGGAGGCCAATACTTCAAGAGAGGAGGAGGAAATGGGGGAGGATGACAGAGGGAGGGGAGCCAATATGGGGAGACTGGGAGAAGGGTTAGGAAATGAAATTGATTACGAGATTTTAAGAAAGACAAAAATGGGAGTGGGGAAGGGAAGAGAGAGCAGATAGAAATAAAAAAGAAAGGAAATCCTAGAGAAATTTGGGGAAGTGCCCAGAAACAGACAATGGAAAAGACATAGGGACAGAGACGTGATTCTGAGATACCTACAAATAAAAGATGGAAAAGTGAGACACAGAGGCTTGATCTGAAAGTCATTGCTATAGAGAGACACAAATAGAGCTGAAAGAGACACAAATGGATAATTTAAGACTAAAATATAATGAAAAAATAGACTGATGTGGGAATGTGGGATATACACTGAAAAGACAAGAGAGAGCAAGGGAAAGAGAGGGAGACTGGAGACATAAAGCTGGAAGGAGAGACAGAGACACAGAGAGATACAGAGACAGAAACAGAGACACAGAAACAGAGGAAGACAGTGAAAAAGAGAGAGAGACAGAGACAGACAGAGACAGAGGTAAAGAGAGACAAAGAGACAGAGACAGAGGCAGATGTACAGAGATACAGAAACAGATTCAGAGAGAGGTAGAGAAAGAAAAAAAAATAGATGTGCAGAGATAGAGAGACAGAGACAAAGAAACAAAGATAGAGACAGAGATAGAAAGAGAGAATGAGAAAATAGAGTGGCTTTAATACAAGGTATCAGGGGAGGGAGTCACAAGGAGAGAGAGATGGATTCAGTGCTAGAGAAAGACACAGAAGCAGTTCAAGACTAGGATGGGGGGGGGGACAGAAAGAGCAGACTTTAGCCTTCCCCCAACCCATATCTCTGTACCTCCCATTCTCTCTTATTTTGTGCCATAGTCTGCCTCTCCCTTCTCTCTATCTGCTCTTCTCTCCTTCAGCCTCTACATCACAGTGTGTCCCTGTCTCGGTCCCTCTGTGTCTCCGAGTCTCTGTTGCTCTCTCCCTCTGGGACAGTGTCCTTTCCCTCCACCTCTGTGTCCTTGTGTCTTCCTAGCCCCCCCCTCCCTCCCCCGCATTGCTTCTCTGCAGTCCCCAGCTTTCTGCACCTATCAGCTCGCCTGCTTTCTGTCTCTCCATCTCTTTTCCCCTCTGGCTCTCAGTCTCTGCCTTCAGAGTTGCATTTCAATAAGGAGAAGGGAAAGTGTGAGGGACAAAGGTTAGGAGATTAAGGAAGGGGAAAGGAAACTTGAAGGTCAGAAAGAGTAGGGAAAGGGGAAGGGAGGTGGCAATTAACAGATATAATGAAGAGACTCAGGGAAGATCCAGAGACAGGAAAAACTAAAGAAGAAATAACTATGTAGTTAGATACACACACACACACACACACACACACACACACACACACACACACACACACTCAGAGGCAGGAACTGGATAGCTGGGCATCCCCTGGGCTGTCCTTTGCTATATTCCCCTTCTCTTCCCCTCCTCCCCCTTCTCAGTTTCTCCTTGTACCCTGCTGTTTCTCCATCTGTGTCTTTTTTCCCAGTCTGAGTAGGCATCCCATCTTCCCCCAGCCTTGTTTCCAGAGTCCCCTGTTCAAGTGTTCAAGGAGACTTCCCAGATGTCCTTATCCCCCAGCCCCTTTTACCTCAGGGATTCTGATATTTGGGCTCAATGCTCTCCAACCTTCACTCCTAGGTTTAGGGACTAGGGGGAGGGGAAAGGAAGAGGGGGAACGAACTGCTAGTATTTAGAGTCTGTTTTCCATCCCCCATTGTCCATCCCCTTGTCTTTTCCTCCATAGGTCCTCCCTGATCCCCAAGGTTAATTTTCGTCTCTTGCTCTCCATCTTTCTATCTCTCTGCTTTTCAGTATCTGCCTTTTCCTCTCACAGTCACAGCAGCTGAATCCCTCTCTATTTTATTCTACCCTCTCTCCATTTTTCCTGTGTTTCTGTCTCTCTCCTTGTATATTATGGGGATTCGAAGAGGCCACAGATTTCATTAACACCCAGCTCCAGTGCCCCCACTCTCCTAGGGCGCAGTATTGCTGCAGGATTGGCCAGTGGCCAGACCTCCCCTCCTTCTAAGACCTTTTCGTCCTCCTCTTCCCTGCACACTGACAGCTGGCTTCTCCCTCCCATTTTTCTTTCTCTGTCTCCATTTTCCTGAAACTCACTATATAAACGTGAACATATTTCATCTCTACCTCCTCTTTCTCGGTCTGTCTCCATTTTGCTTTCTTTCTATGTTTCTGCCTTCCTGTTTCTCCTTGTGTCTCTCTATCTAGCCCTTCCATTTCTTTCTACCTCACTTTCAGCTTTCTTTTCCTCTTTTCCGTTATCTCTGAATCCACCTCTGTCTTTTTCTGCATCTTTCTTACTGTGTGTGTCTCTCCCGGTCTGGGATTTTCCATGCCCTTGTTTCTCAGGCTTTTCTGGTTTCTTCCCCCTCTTTGTTTCCATGGTTTGACCTTTCTGTCTCCCAATATCTCCATCTGCCTTTCTCTATTTCTCTAATCCTCCCAATTTCTTCTCTTCTTCCCAAATTTTTGCCTCTTTTTGTCCCTCTCCCTGAACTCCTTTTCTTTGTCCTTTCTTGTCACACCACGTCCCTTATGTTGTCAGCATCTATCTAGTTCCATTTGACAGCTGAGGATACTGAGGCACCAATCAGTGTTGGGAAGTGCCCTTGGCCAGTCAGCTACGTCCTCCATACCAACACCCAAGGACCTAGAAAGGGTTAGGTGTACGTGTGTGATTGTGTGGTAAAAGGCTGCTTTTCCGCTCCCCAGTTCTCTCTGCAAGGTCACCAGGGGATTAGCATCCCTGAAGCCGATGAGCTGGCCTGAGAAGGACTGGGCTGGGTTGGATCCCTCTCAGCTTAGGGATCCTGCCCAGCTGGAGAGGAGACAGGGTCTACCCCTCCCCCATGTGCCTTCTCCACCCCCTTTCTGTTTTACTGCTGCCAGTCTCTCTTTGTTTTTCTGGCCACCCATCTCTTTCCTTATGTCTCTTGTTGTTTCTCTTTATTTCTCAGACTAGCTTTTCTTATACTCTTTAAGGAGGAAGAGGACTGGAGCTGAGAAGGGGGGGACATTAAATGAGAAAGATCCTTGAGGGTCAACAGATGGGGACCTAGAACAAAGATGGGATGATATGCCCAGCAGTATTGGTCTGAAAGAGAAGGGGGGGATACTGGCATATATGTGTGTGCCAGCTAGAGCCAGAGACACATCAAAAGAGACAAAAAACACTCAAAGTCTGAAAAAGAAATCGTTTTAGATGTAACTGGAGAAAATTAAAATGTTAAATTAATTTTTAAAAAGAAAGAAAAACACTCAAAGAAAGCAATACGCAGAGATGGGAAAAGACAGACAAAAAAGTGTGAAAAGGAGGCAGAAGGGGAGAGAGACAAAGAACAAGAGAA
Source organism: Antechinus flavipes (assembly GCF_016432865.1). Lineage (NCBI taxonomy): Eukaryota > Metazoa > Chordata > Mammalia > Dasyuromorphia > Dasyuridae > Antechinus > Antechinus flavipes. The sequence goes on from NC_067400.1 coordinate 618,949,101, forward strand.
ACAGGCTGAAAAGGAGAGTGATACATTGAGAGGTAGAGAAGCCCAGACATAGAGAAAAAAGGTCAAAAGAGATAGGTGAAGAGAAAGGAAGAGAGAAAAACATAGAAGGAGAAAAGGACGAAGGAAGACAGCTATGAAAGAGACAAAGAAGGAGACACCTATACCTACCTGAGAGCCACAGAGGGGGAGAGATACAGAAAGACACCCAGAGGGAGAGACAAAGAGACACAGAGAGACAGAGGAAGATAAAGAAACAGAAATAAAGAGGGACAGAAACAGCTCTCTCTTTCTCTTCCTTCCCTCCCCTCCCTTTCCCTTTCCTTCTTTCTCCTGTCCTCTCTTCTCTTTGTCTTACTTCTTATCGTCTGTCTGTCTGTCTCTCTCCCTCCTTCCTTTCATCTCTTCCCTTCTCCCCTTCCTTCTCCTCTTCTGTCCCTCCCCTTCCCTCCTCTCCCCTTCTCTCTCTTTTCTCTCACTCTCAGTCTGTCTGTTTCTCTGTCCCTGTCTGTCTCCCTCCTTACCCTCCCCTCTCCTCTCTTCTCTTTTTCTCTCTTCTTTCACTCTCTCTCTTTGTCTCTCTCTCAATCCCTCCCTCTTCTCTTCCCACTCCTCCCCTGCCTTCCTTCCTTTCCCTTCTCTTTTCTTTCTCTCTGTCTCTGTCTCTCACTGCTTCATTCTGTTTCTGTCTGCCTGCCTCTGTGTCTGTCTGTCTGTCTGTCTCTCAGTCTCTCTCTCTCTGTCTCTCTCTCACACACACAGTCTCTCTTTCTCTGTCTCTGTGTCTGTCTTTCTGTCTCCATCTCTCTCTTTCTTTCTCCTCTCTCTGTCTCCATCTCTATCTATCTGTGTCTCTGTGTGTGTGTCTCTGTCTCTCTCATACACACAGTATCTCTATCTCTGTTTCTCTCTTACACACACAGTCTGTCTCTTCTGTGTCTCTGTCTCTGTGTGTGTCTCTCTCTCTGTCTCTGTCTCTCTCTGTCTCTTTCACACACACACACACACACACACACAGTCTCTCTTTCTCTGTCTCCATCTCTCTCTTTCTTTCTCCTCTGTCTCCATCTCTATCTATCTGTCTCTGTCTCTGTGTGTGTCTCTGTCTCTCACACACACACAGTCTCTCTGTCTCTGTCTCCATCTCTCTCTTTCTTTCTCCTCTCTCTGTCTCCATCTCTATCTATCTGTCTCTGTCTCTGTGTGTGTGTGTCTCTGTCTCTCACACACACACAGTCTCTCTTTCTCTGTCTCCATCTCTCTCTTTCTTTCTCCTCTGTCTCCATCTCTATCTATCTGTCTCTGTCTCTGTGTGTGTGTCTCTGTCTCTCACACACACACAGTCTCTCTGTCTCTGTCTCTCTCTGTCTCTTTCACACACACACACACACACACACACACACACGAGAGAGACAAAGAGAAGGGACAATCTGAGAGACCTGGAGAGAAAGGCTGCCTGGGAGGGATAGCGCGGAGGCCGCGGGGCGAGGCGCGGGGCGCTGTGGGGGCGTCCCTCCCTGTCACCTCCTCTCGCCCGCAGCGCGGCCACTCTGACAGCTATCGTGTCGCCACCTCGCAGGACAAGAAAGATGACAAGGGCTCGCCCAAGAAGGGCAAGAACAAGGAACGCCGGGACATGGACGACCTCAAGAAGGAGGTGGCCATGGTGAGTCCCGCCCCTTTCCTGAGCCCGCCTCCTCTCCCTCGGGGGTCCACTCCTTCCCTGGTGGTCCCCGCCCCGCCCCGGTGCTACTGGGGGGAGTCCATAGACCTAGATCCGTCATTAATAACCGTATGATCCTGAGCAAGTCTCGTTCCCTCCTCCCCTGGAAATGAGGAGTTCGGACTCGGGAGTCCCTGAGGTCCCTTCCACCTGTACACGGACACGCCTATGATTTCCCAGGCCTTTTCTGAGGCTCCGCCCCTTCCCCAGAGGCCCCCCTGGGGCGGCCCCCTTTCCCCCGGCCGATTGCAACCTCCCCCTCTCTTGGCCCCTAGACCGAGCACAAGATGTCAGTGGAAGAGGTGTGTCGGAAATACAACACTGACTGTGTGCAGGTGAGTCTGAAGGAGCCATCCACGGATGGGGGAGAAGGGCAGGGGCGGGGGGCGGGGACTAGGGCCGGAGCTGGAGCCCCCGAGTGGGTGGAGCCTTGGGGGGGGCCCTTGAGGGCCAGGCCGGTCTCTCTGAGGTCCGCGTCCTCTAGGGGCTGACCCACAGCAAAGCGCAGGAGATCCTGGCCCGGGACGGGCCCAACGCCCTCACGCCTCCCCCCACCACCCCGGAATGGGTCAAGTTCTGCCGCCAGCTCTTCGGAGGCTTCTCCATTCTGCTCTGGATCGGGGCTATCCTCTGCTTCCTAGCCTACGGCATCCAGGCGGGCACCGAGGATGACCCCGCGGGAGACAACGTGAGTGCAGGGCGGCCGGACCGCCGGGGATCCGTCTGGGGTTCCAGAGGCAGGGACGGGGACAAGCACCGGGGAGCTGTGGGGCACCAGCACAGGAGCCGGGGGATCGTGGGCGATGTGAGAGACTCCCGAGGGAGACGCTCAAGGACGCGGACCAGGCTTGGGCGTGGGACTCATCCATGAGCCCCACGGGATGGGGGGAGGGGGGTGTGCGAGACCGTGGGGAGAGCCGGGAGCCGCTGAGAGGACACAGGGCCGTGGGGGACACGGGGCTCAGAGGATGTGGAACAGACTTTCCCGTGGGGCCTGGGACACGCCCCCCCGGGGCACACACACGCAGGAGACACACCCGGGCTTGTGTGAGAGGGGAGCAGAGGGGATGTAGGGTTGGAGGAGTTCTCGGGGCAGACTGTATGGGAGTGAGTCAGTCCCTTCCGCCATCTGGCTTGTGTTCCCTCAGCTTTAAAAGCAGGGGCTTGGAGGGAGCCTCGAGGTCCCAAATGTCACCGTCTGTGCCCCGCACATGTGTGGGACCCACAGGGGGCGCGGGATGCTCACTGACACACATGCGTGTAAATGGGACCCAGGGCAGAGAGTGTGTGTGTGCACACGTGGGAGTAGACGTGGAACACGCCAGAGACACAGAACGGGCAAACATGGGCCGGGGTCACACGTGGGAAACGGGGCATCTCTGTGACCCGGGGGGCTTCCTTCCCGCAGCTCTATCTGGGTATCGTCCTGGCTGCCGTGGTCATCATCACCGGCTGCTTCTCCTACTACCAGGAGGCCAAGAGCTCGAAAATCATGGAATCCTTCAAGAACATGGTCCCTCAGGTCAGGGGCTCCTAGGGCTGGGGCCCCGCGAGGCGTGGGGAGGTTGGCTAGGGCAGGGGCTCTGGGCTCCATGGAGGCTTAGAACACTGGCTGAAGAACAGAGGGCAGAGTCCGGGACACCTGAAACCGGAACTTGAGCCCGGTCAGAGATGGGGGGGGCTTGGAAGTGGTGGCTGGAGAAGGAAGTGAGCCCCCCTCCCCCTGAGGGAGGCCATAAGCTAAGGGCAGGACCCGACAGGAAGAGGTTTTGACTCTCCTCCACCTCTCCCCCACCCCAATGTCTCCTGTAGCAAGCCCTAGTGATTCGAGAAGGGGAGAAGATGCAGGTGAATGCCGAGGAGGTGGTGGTCGGTGACCTCGTGGAGATCAAGGGTGGGGACCGAGTCCCGGCCGACCTCAGGATCATCTCGGCCCACGGTTGCAAGGTGAGCCAGAACCCCTCCCTCCCGATCTGAGAGACATGGAGATAAAAGCTGTCTGGGAGGGACAGCGTGGAGGCCGTGGGGGCTCCCGATCTCCTCATGGACGTGAGTGGCCAGCCCCTGGTGGCTCGGGGACTCAGGTTTCCTGTTACGCGGGGCCCTGGGGACCAGGCAGCCCTGCTTCAGGCCTGCCTCTTGTTTCGGGGTCAGCAGCCTTGCTCTGCTCTGCCCATCCCTCCTCATTCACTGCGCTTTTTTCTCCAGGTGGACAATTCCTCTCTGACTGGCGAGTCTGAGCCCCAGACGCGATCCCCAGACTGTACACATGACAACCCCTTGGAGACCAGGAACATCACCTTCTTTTCCACCAATTGTGTGGAAGGTGGGAACATCCCAGGGGAAACCGAGGCATGGCCTGCTAAGGGGAGGAAGGGGAGACAAATGGGACTGGCATAGGTTGAGCATCCTAGTCTACTCACCATTCCTTTTCTGAGTCTTTATCCTACCATCAGACATTTATGACTGAGCCCCCATGCTTTCTGGAACCGTAATTTCCCCCCCAGAAGCCTTCATTACTCTCATTTAGCCCCTAACACTAATGAACCTCCCATCCTCCTAACTAGGCTTTCATCCACTAGACTGAGCCCCCATTCTATCCACTGAGACTTAGGGCTGAGCTCTAATAATCTTCCCTAAGCCGGCATCCCCCAACTGAACCCCTGTTCTATTTACTACATCCCCATCCTCCTTGGAATTGGGCCAGGCTATCACTGAGCCCCAGCCTTATGCTTTCACAGAGCTCTTATCTCCTAAGACCCAATTCCCCTCACTGAGCCCTGAACCCTCAGCTCCTTTCCTGAGAATATATCACCTCATTCAACCCCAGTTTGAGCCCCTAGTCCCTTCCTTAATTTCTCTTCCACCTCCTCCATACCTGCTATTCCTTTACTGATACCTCATTGGCCCCCTTAAATGCTCATCACCCTTTCTGAGTCCCCAACCCATTTCCTGAGACCCCATCCTCATCAATCAGGCTAAACTTCTTCCCGAACCCCCATGGTCATCAAACTCCCATCTTCCTCATTCAGCCTTCTCTCTGATTACTGTTAATAGAAATCATCATTTTCATTTCCATATGATTTTATGTACACGACCTAATTTAATTCTCCCAACAACCCTGTGAGGGGGTCCTATTATTATGCCCCCTGAATGGATAAGAATATCATCTCACAGAATTACTTAATTGGAGCCCTCATCCGCTTACCAGTTCTCCATTCCCTATACAGACTCCCAAATGAATCTGCCTCCCCTTACTGAGCGCCATATTACTTTGCCAAATTCTCACCATCCTCACTCAATCCTCCTCTTTCTCACTGAGCCCTCACTCCTCTCACTGTGTCCCTATCTTCTTGTCTACCTTTTATCCTTAACATACATCCTGTCCCTGATCTCTTTGTCCTCCTCCCTTAGCAATCCATGCTTGCACTTAGTTCCTTTCCTTCTGAGTGTCCCATTCCTTTGATGAGTTCCCCATCTCATTAGTGAACTCTTCTTCCCATTGAAACTCCATACTGGGCTCCTTCCATTGATCATCCATCTCCCTTGATTGATGACTGATACACCCTTCCCTCACTAAAAGCCTCCCCTGCCTTAGTGAGCTTCTAATGCTTTTACTGAACCCTAATCCTCCTTACTGAACCCTGGCTCTCATAGTTTGTTACTCCCGAGTCTTATCACCTTCCCTTAGCTACCATTCTTTTATGGGACTCTCCCTCTCATGCTACAAAACTCTAATGATCTCTCAGTACCAATCAATTCTTTCTCTCACTGATCCCTTATGGAGATCACTGAGTCCCCATCTCCACCACTCAGCCCCTCTCCTCCTCACTTAGCTGCCATTCCCTCAGTGAACCTTATGTTCTCTCAATGAATTCTCATCTTCACTTATTATAAACCCACATCTCTACTAATCCATCACCTCACTGATCCCCACAACCATCATTGATCCCCTATTCCCTCACCGAGTTCCCTTTCCCCTACTAAGGAGAATCCCACATTCTCCCCACTAATTCCACCATCACCAAGTCTCTTTGCCCTCACTAAACCTCCATACTCCTTAATGACCCCCTATCTTCTCCACTACCCCCACTCCCTCCATAAATCTGCCATTTAACATATCGCTCCCCATAGAGTCACTCTATGAATATCCATAACCCCAACTCAGTCGTCCTGTCTTCCCCAATATTTCTCTTTTCCCCATTATCCTCTTTGCTTGACTTTCATTCTCATCACTGAACTCACATCCATTTATTTTCATTCTAATCCCCCCACTGAGTCCCCATCACTCTAAGCTTCCATTCTCCCAATAATCTCCCATTCTCCTGTGTCCTCCCTATATCACATTATTGGTTCTTCAGATCTATGCCCCTCACTTAACTTCTATCCCCCATCTCTTTTACTGAGTGCCCATTCCCCTACAATTCCACAACTTCCCTTACTTAATCCCCTCTTCCTTCTCCTCTACAGAACCCTCATCTTCCCTCACTTATCTCCCATTACTGCCACTGAGACCCAATCCCCCTCATTTAACCTCATTGAGTTCTCATATACTTCACTGAACTCTAATCCCTTTATCGAGTCCTTATCACCTCCCCTGATCCTCCACTTCAAAATAATTCCCCATCCCCCTTATTTAACCTCCATATTTCCTCACTGATCCTTTTCTTATCCTTACTGAACTCCCTCTCACTTATATGAGTTTCTACTGCCTCCAATGAACCCCATTTCCCCAGTGTTCTCCCATTTCCCTTATTGAGTCTATCTCTTCTACTGAGCCTCATTTTCCAACAGATCCCTTACTGATCTCCATCCCCACCACTGAATTCTCACTTATCCTTTATTCCCATCACTGAACCATCACCACCTCAATTAGTTCTCCTCCCCTCACTGTGTCCCCATACCTCTCTTAGAGCCCTTATTTCCCCTACTGAGTTTCCGTTCCCCAATTTAATCCATTCTCCTCATTGACATCACTCAACCCCCATGTCCCTCACTGAATTCTAGTTCCTTCACTTGGCCACTTTCAACCATCCCCCAGGTGAGAGCCCCCATTTCCTCCCTCTGTGGAGCAATACTTTCACCGTGCTTCCCATCTTCTTAGCTAAGCCTTCATGAACTCTTACACTTTCCTTGAGTTCCTGTTTTGTTGACCAGACCTCACATTTCCCTCAAAGAGCTCCCTAGTGCTTCTCACTGAGCCCCCACCTGTCGTATTTCTCCATTACTAAAGCCATTCTCGTTACTGAGCCCTCTATCCAGTCACTAAACCTCCCCCTCACTGAGCCTCCCACTCTTCCTCTAAGCCCCCAGATCTCTCCTGACAGTTCCTCCTTCTTCCTGAATTGGCACTTCTCTAATTAGCACCCTTTGCCTGAGCCCATATTCTGACATCATACCCTTATTTTCCTTTGGTCTCCAATCCTTCCCTATGCCTTCTTCAAGTCCTCATCCCTTTACTAAGTCCCCCATTCCTCTCATTTGATCCCCACCCAATTCACCGAATCCAAATGTCCCCAAAACTCTCACTGAGCCTGAAACTCCTTCCTCAAGCTTTCATTTCCTCCTGGAGCCTCCTCATCTCCCACACTGATTCCCCAGCTTCCTTTTATTAAGCCTTCATCCTATTCCCTAAAGTCTCAGGAACAGGAGATCACAGATAATGAAAATATCTCAGGAGACAAGATCCAAGAGATCCAAGTCTCATGATACCAATGAGGAAATAGAGCCGGGAGGTAATGTTACATTTATAAAGTCACAGATCTAGTGTTGGAGCTGGAAGTCCTTTGACTCGAAAGTTCTTTCTCCTTCACATGCACTTGCACTTGAAGTCTAACCTTTTATCTAAGCTCTAATTGCATGCACTGAGATCACTTTTTCCTTCCCTAGTTCACATCCTCTTCCCTTAGTTTTCCTCCCTCCTGTTGAGTACCTTCATCCTTCCCACCAACAGCCATTCCTATTGGTGTTCTCTTCATTCAATGGCTCACCATTCCTCCCTCTGAACCCCTCATTCCCCTCACTGAACCTACATCTCCATCCCTGAGACACATCTTTCCCCTCCACGCCTCTGGTTGCTCGCTGAGTCCCACCATCCCATCAGTGTATCCTCATTATTTGTACCATCCTGCCATCTTGTCATTCAATGACGACCATCCATTAGCCCTATCCCTCCTCATTCTTCTCCCAGCGACTTTGTCCAGTTCCTCATCCTTCCATTGGCCACAAGCCCTACCCCCTTTTCTCTCATTGAGTATCTCATTTCTTTCATTGAGCATTATTTCCTTCAAGGAGCTCTTATAGCCCCAATCAATCTAGATGTAACTCCCTCTTGCTTCCCTGAGGGAACTATTACTCCGAACTATGCTTCCCACCCCCTAAAAGAGCTTCTATTTCTCTTGTGAGATTTCTTTCCCTTCATTCACTTCCTTTCCTTTATTGAGCTTCCCAGCCTCTTCACTGAACCTGACCCCTATCAGTGATCCCTTTATTCTCTCAGTGAGCCCTTAATCCCTCTGATTAAGCTTTATTTTCTTTCCCAAGTCATCATCTTACTCAGTGAGCCATCCTTTTCTCATCACTGAGGCACAGTCCTCCTCAGTCCCTGTGTCCCCATACCTCCACTGACATGTAGCCTCCTCACCACACCCTCATACTCTTTTACTACACCTCCTATACTTTTTATTGAGCCCTTAAATTTCCATTACGTGGCTCCCCAGGTCCTCATTTGAGCTCACATCCCCATCACCAAACACCCATCATTTCCCGGTTTCTGGGCTCCCAAGATGAACTCCTGTAGCCTCATTAAACCACTCTTCCTCTTACAAATCATGCAACTTACCCCCCCCACACACACACACACATCTCTGTGCTTACATGGAAGTCTACAATGAGCCATTATCCCTTTCACTGAACCCTCCATCTGGTCAATGACGCCCCATCCCATCATGAAACATATGTCCCTCTAAATTATTCTCTCGGTCCACCGAGTTAGATCCATTTACTGAATCCCCATCACGTCACTGAGCCCTCCATCCTCCTCACTGAACTTCTATGCCCCCATTGGTCTATCACCTTATTCAGAGAGCTCCTATCTCCTCCCGAAGTCCCTATTCCTCTTCCTGATCCCTCACCTCCCCAGTGGTCCTTCAGGCTGCTTGTTAAACCTCCAGTTATGAAATTGAGGGAATACTCTTATTCCTCTCATGGACCTGCATCCTACTCCAACACTCAAAACTGAATTTTCATTCCACTCGTTAAGCCTTCATTTTTCTCAGGGAGACCCCATCTCCTTTGAATCTCCATCTTTCACTGAGTTTTCTCATCTCCCATGTCACTGGGCTGCCATCTTCCCCAAGGAGCCTTCCATGTTTTCATAAAGTCCTTCCTCTCATGAATCCCTATCCCCATCCCTAAACCTTATTAGGTCTTATTGATGACTTCCTTTTTCATTTATCCACCATCCCTCAATTAAGCTCCCATCCCTTAACGGATACCTTATGTCTTAACTGAACCCTTATTCCCTTTACTAAAAAAGTCTTCCGATGTTGATATCTCTGTTCCTTCACTAGGTCCTAATTCCTCTGACTCATTCCCCACTCTCGCCATGAGCCTCCGTCTCTCTCACTTTCTCCACCATCCCCCTCACTGACTCCTTGTTACTCAAATTAAGCCAAAGTCCTACTCACTGATGACTCATACCCTCACTAAGTCCCATCCCCCTATTTAGCCCCACTCAGACTTTCACAAAGGCCCATCCTCCCACTGAAACCCCATTGTTCCATTCCCCTCACTTACCCCCATCTTTTAACTAAGCCTTCATCACTCTCCTTTGAACCTCCATTTTCTTCACTGAGTCACCCATTTCCCTGCTGAATCCCAGCCCAACACTAATCCCCCACCTCCCCGCTGATTTTCCATCCAATATTTAGAAAGAGGGGATCCTCTTTCTCCACCAAACTCCAGAATCCTATACTGAACCCCCTCCACTTTACTGAGCCTCCCATTCCCCCCCAAATCTCAAGCCCATCACTACACCCCCATTCCTTCATTAATCTGCAGCAAACCACCACAAGTCCCATCATTATCCATCCCTTCACTGAACCACACCCTCTTCAATGAGCCCCCCATCTCCCCCTACTGGATCCCCTGTCTCCCACTGAGACTCACCATTGCCCCATCCTACCTTCTCTGAACTCCCTTCTATTCCCTGAGTTCCCCTCCCCCACTGGATCCCCAGACCACTTCAGAGACTCACCATGGTTTCACTGAACTCCCCTCCCTTTTATTGATGGCCCCCACCCCGTCACTGATCTCTCATGCCTTTCCCCAGCCTTCCTCAGGCTTCGATATCCTCACTATTGTCCCTTCCCCTCACAGAACCCCCCATCATGCTCTCAGGAAAGCTCATTATCTTCCTGAACCCCTTTGCCCCATTTCTTCCACACCGATTCTCAGCTTTTAATTAACCTCCATGTCCTTCACCGAATCACCCTTTCTCCTGCTGAGCCTCTATTTGCCCAAGAGTCCTCAGCCACCACTGAACATCATCACTGTCCAGAGAACCCCAGTCACACGACATCCTCTTCACTGAGCCCCCAGCCGCCATAGGAAAACTCTCCCCTGCCGGGGTCCCCTCTGAGTCCCATTCTCTGAACACCCCCATTCCCTCCCTGAGCCCCCAGCTGCCATAGGAATGCTCTCCCCTCCCAGGGTCCCCTCTGAGCCTCCATTCTCTGAACACCCCCATTCCCTCTCTGAGCCCCCCACTGCCATAGGAAAGCTCTCCCCTGCCGGGGTCCCCTCTGAGTCCCATTCTCTGAACACCCCCATTCCCTCCCTGAGCCCCCAGCCGCCATAGGAATGCTCTCCCCTCCCGGGGTCCCCTCTGAGCCTCCATTCTCTGAACACCCCCATTCCCTCCCTGAGCCCCACCACTGTCTCCCCTCACTTTGTCCAGTTGGAGCCCAACCAGAGTGCCAGGGTTTCCCCTGAGGCTCCCACCCTGCTACTGAGATCTGCGTGTCCTGATGCAGGCTCCATCTCAGTGAGCCCCCTTGCCCCCTCCCCTCAGTGCTCTCCTCTCCCTTCCCTGAGCCTTCATCCCCTTCACTAGGGGACCTCCTCCCATGGTTCCCGAGCCCTGTCCCCCTGCAGAGCGCTCCCCCTCCCCCCCAGGGAGCCCCTCTCCCCGCTGGGCCCCCGCGGGGACGTCTCTCACTCTCTGCTCCGGACTTCAGGCACAGCCCGAGGCGTGGTGGTGGCCACGGGTGACCGGACCGTCATGGGCAGAATCGCAACTCTAGCCTCCGGACTGGAGGTGGGCAAGACTCCCATCGCCATTGAGATCGAGCACTTCATCCAGCTGATCACGGGCGTGGCTGTCTTCCTGGGCGTCTCCTTCTTCATCCTCTCCCTCATCCTGGGCTACACCTGGCTCGAGGCCGTCATCTTCCTCATCGGCATCATCGTGGCCAATGTGCCCGAGGGCCTGCTGGCCACCGTCACCGTAAGGGCTCCCCTGAGGACTCGGGGCGCACGGTCCCTGGAAGGGCTGGGCCAGGGGGACTAGGAGGGGGACAGGAGCCTGGAATCATGAGGAGTCGGGGGCGAAAGACTGGGCCAGATGGGGGGCAGAAGCTGGACAGAAGAGGGCTTGGGAAATGAGAAACATCTCAGCTCTGGAGGGGATTGGGAGGCAGGGAGCCCAGCGGCAACAGGTCTGGGCCCTGAGGAAGAGGGGCTTTCCCCCCAAAGGGGACGGAGTCTCTCGGTAGAGTGAGAATTCTGGGTCAGCCATAAGACTTATTTGGGGGAACCGTCGCCTGCGGGGGCTGCAGAAGCACAGTCTAGATTTCCGGGGGGACCCCAGCATCTCCCTGCCTTCCAGGTGTGCCTGACGCTGACCGCCAAGCGAATGGCCCGCAAGAACTGCCTGGTAAAGAACCTGGAGGCCGTGGAGACCCTGGGCTCCACTTCCACCATCTGCTCGGACAAGACCGGGACCCTGACCCAGAACCGGATGACCGTTGCCCACATGTGGTTTGACAACCAGATCCATGAGGCAGACACCACCGAGGACCAGTCTGGTGATTGTGACCCCGTGGCTGGGGAGGGGGCAAACTGGGGGAGGGGAGTGCGGAGGGGAGCCGGAGGGGAGCCAGAGTGGGCTCTGACCCCACGTCTCTGGCCCTCAGGAACCTCCTTTGACAAGAGCTCCCACACCTGGGTGGCCCTGTCCCACATCGCCGGCCTCTGCAACCGGGCTGTCTTCAAGGGGGGCCAGGACAACATACCTGTGCTCAAGGTGGGACTGGGAGAGGGACCCCGCCCCCCCGGCCCTTGGGGTTCCCAGTCCCAGCTCCTGTCCCTGCAGCCGAGCTTAGACTGTCCCCAGGAGCTCTAGCTAAACAACTGGAATCGAGATCATGTCCAGCTGAGCTCCAGACAGGCTGAGGGGCTTCCTGATGTGCAGAATCAAGGTTTAGACTAAGACGCCACGACTCCAACTCCAGAACTCCAAAGGGAGAGCTCTTCCCGCAGCTTCCACGGCCCCGACGTCCTCCTGGCTCTGACCTTAATTTTCTCAGTCATTCTTTTCCTCCCCGTGTCAATCTGGGTGCCCACCCACCTCAATGTGTCCTCTCGGTGCCTTTTTAGCTACGCTCACCTCTGCCCGCCCAGCTGTGGGAACCTGGTTCCCCTCAGTCCCCCTGGGTCTCCTTAGCGCTGCCCGCCTCCCCTTTCCTCATTTCTCGCTCCCATCCTCAATGCCACCGGGCTAACCGAGCAACCATCCCCCGGCCCTTCCCTTCCCTGTTCTCCCATTCGCCTCTCACGCAGAGGGACGTGGCAGGAGACGCTTCCGAGTCAGCCCTCCTGAAATGCATCGAATTGTCATCCGGCTCCGTGAAGCTCATGCGGGAAAGGAACAAGAAAGTGGCCGAGATCCCCTTCAACTCCACCAACAAATACCAGGTACATGTGCATTGCTGGCCCGCGATACCACCCACAATGATCGGGGCGAGGGGAGGAACCCCTTCAGCCCCAGCAGCGAAAGCTTACGCATAAGAAATATTGATACATAAATAGAGACTCAAAAAGGGAAGCTCTTGTTCAGTCACAAGGGGGAAGAACTGAGACTCCCTTCTCCCTCCCGGGGTTCTTTCCACCAAGAGGGAGAGACACACACACAGAGACAGGTGCAGGCAGAAGAAGGGTCAAAACACAATGATTCGGAGACAGGGAGACAGGGAAGAGAAAATACACAGGGAGGACGTACAGAGCCGGATGAGAGAGAAGGCAACACCGACAGAAAGAGAGTCAGGGAGTGGAGAGAGACAAATGCACAGAGAGAGAGATGGGGAAAATGAGAGAGAGGGAGACAGAGATAAAGAGATACAAAGATTGAAAAGGAGGTAGATGGATGGAAAGACACAGAGAGAGAAGGAAGATGGAAGGACACTCAGGGAGAAGGAAATGTGAGGGGGAACACCCATGGGATGGGGGAGTGCATGCGACCGAGTACCACCCCCTGACTTGTTCACTGAACTTCCCAGCTCTCCATCCACGAGACAGAGGACCCCAATGACAACCGATATCTGCTGGTGATGAAGGGCGCCCCTGAGAGGATCCTGGACAGATGCTCCACCATTCTGCTTCAGGGCAAAGAGCAGACCTTGGATGATGAACTCAAGGAGGCCTTCCAGAATGCTTACTTGGAGCTGGGCGGGCTGGGTGAACGGGTGCTCGGTATGGCTCAGCTAGCTCATCTTCCCTGCCTGATTCAGCGCCAAAGGGCTGGGGGCTGGAAGGGCAGGGGACCATGTTCTGGATTCCTGGGAGACTGGGGGTGAGGAGTCAGGCAACTGAAGGAAATGGAGGGTTGGAAGAATAGGAGACTGGGAGGACAGGGAATTATAGTCAAATCAGGAAGTATTAAGCACCTACTATGTGAGGGGCATCTGTGTGAAGCTCTGGGGATTCAAACACAGGCAAAAAAAATGCACAGTATAATGGGGGATGAGTATGGGGGGAGGACAGTCTGCAAACGACTCTAAGGAGACCTAGATCTAGACCACATAAATTGGAGATATTCAATAAGAGACTGAAAGACTAGAGAAAGGCATTTGCAGATGGGAGACTGAGCAGAATTTGGGGAACTGGGGAGTGGGAGATTAGAGAACTGGGAAGATCAATCAAACTTTTATCTAATACTTACTGTGTTCCCTGGACCGTGTCAGAGGCTAGGAATACAGATAGAAAAATGGAAATAACCTCCATTCTCAAGGAACTTATATTCTAATGGGTGAGACAAGTCCATATTGTACAGAGAATAAAAGCAGATTAGATAAATACAAGAGAGCTAGGGAGGGAAGACCCCAAGCAGACTGCGGTTCACGAAAAGGTATCATGCAGAAGGTCATCTTTGAGCTGAATCTTAAAGGAAGAGAGAGATTCAGTAAGGTTAAGGTGAGGGGCACAGAGGGTAGCTAGTAAAAAAAAATTAAAATGGAAGATAGATTGTTGTATATGAGGAACAGAGAGAAGGAGAGGCTTAGGGGAGGAACGAGCTTAAATAAGATTTAAAAGATAGGTTGGGAGCAAGTTGTGAAACCTTTAAAAGCAACGCAAATGAGCTTGTAATAAGTTTCCAGAGGTGATAGGAAGCTGCAGGAGTTTGTAAATTAGGGAAGTCACACGATCAGATTATGCACATAGGGAAAATCACTTTGGCAGCAATGAGGAGGATGGACTGAAGTGGGGAGAGATCTGAGGCAAAATGAGGAAGTCGTAAGGTTTTTCAGTAATCTCGAGGACAGATGGATGCTGTCCTGAACAAGGATAGTGGGTTCATGAGTGGAGAGAAGGGACAAGAGGGAAGAGATGCTGTGGTAAAGAGTTAAAGCTAACACCAAGATTTTGAACCCATGTAGCTAGAAAAATAATGGGGCCCTTGTCAAAAAGTAGGGAGATTGGGAAGATGGATGGGCAGTAATGGCGATGAAAATAATGGGTTTCATCTGGACATGTTGAGTCTGGAGTGTCTTTGGAACAGCTCATTTGAACTGTCTATTAGGCAGTTAGTGATGGGGACTGAAACTCAGGGGAGAGACTGAAGTTGGATATATAGAGCTCAAAGTCAATCCCAGGCATGAAGATGGCCATTAATAAACCCATTGATGTTGATGAGATCATCAAAGAAAGATGGCGCATAGAAAAGAGACAGGTCCCAACATAAAGCCTAGGGGGACACCGATAGTTAGTGGGTGGTGAATAATAATCCAGTCAAGGAGATCAAGACTGAGCAGGTAGAGACCAAATAATGTCATGAGACTTCAGAGAGAAGGGAATAGCCAGGAGGGAAAGAAGGTATCAAATATCACATATAGTTTGAGAACAGAGACTGAGGAAAGACTCTTGGGTTCGGCCATTAAGTGACCGAAATGTTGGAAAGAGTAATTTCAGTTAAGCAATGAGTTTGGGAGATGAAGGAATGAGAACAGAAAGAAGAGACAAGGTAGGGAGGAGAAGGACGGGGCAAGAGGACAGGGCATGGGAAGATTGAGGATGAGGAACTGGGGACCAGAATTGGGAGACTGGAGGATAGGCAATTGAGGGACTGAGGAATGGGAGATAAGAAACTGAGACCAGAAGGATGAGGGAGTAAAACACTGGGTTATATAGGCAACTGAGTGGCTGAGAAATAGGGGAAATGGAAGAAAAAAACTAATAGAATGAGGAATTGGGAGCCTAGAACTGAAGATTTGTAGAGTTAGGGGAGTTAAAAGACTAATGAGATAAATGTATTGGAAGAATGGGGGAATGAGAAGTTGGAAAAGGGAGAGAATTAGAAATTGTAGGATGATGAATTGGAAGTGAAGAGAGAGAGGGGTTGGAAGAATGGGGAGACAAGTTTAGGAGCCTGAAGGATGTGGAACTAGGAGATTAGAGGGATGGGAAGTTGGGGAGCTGGAGAAAAGAGAAGTTAGAGACTGGGAGAATTGAGAGACATAGCGGTGGGTAACTGAATTAATGAAAAATTGATAAAATGGGGTGTTGGAACCTGGGAAGTTGAGGGACTGAGGGGTTAGAAGTTAAAGGATTGGAAACCTGGATGAGTGAAGTTGGGAAGTTGTGGGGACTAAGGAGCTGGGCGCCTGAGGCGTGAGAAATTAGGAAAATCCACTGATGGATACAGTGGTTGAGGGGGATGATTTGGGAATCTGGGGCAGTAGGGAGAGGGCATTGGAACTGATAAGCAGCCGATGCAGACTTGGGAGATGAGGGATTAGGAAATTGAGAAGTGGGGTTATAGGAATCATAGTTGGGGAGTTGTAGGAGTGGGAAGATGGGGAGTTGGGGATCAAAGGAAGAGAATACTGAACTGAGCATAGGAGATTTGGAAACCTGGGAGTGGGGGGCACGGAATCAGCCCCTGAGACCTGACTTTGTGCCCTGATCCTGACACTGTCACTTTGGGCAAGTCTCTGCTTCTCCATTTTCCCATCACTGAAAGGAAGATGAGGTTATAGGCAGAGTTGGGTTCGGGCTGTGAGGAAGGGGTTGGCGAACCCGGACTTTTTAGGAGTTTGAAAGGAGGAGGGTGTGGGAAATAGGGAAACTGAGGACTGGGGTGGGAAGCTGGTAGAAGAGTGGCTATTGGGAGCTGAGAATCGGGAGGCTGAGATGGGGAGAGAGGAGGGACCACAACCTGTTGGGATGTGGACCCCGGGGTGGCGGAGGGGCGGACCCTCAGTCCTAATCGGCTCTTCCGGGCGTCCCTAGGGTTCTGCCACTACTACTTGCCTGAGGAACAGTTCCCCAAGGGATTTGCCTTCGACTGTGACGACGTCAACTTCACCACGGACAACCTCTGCTTCGTCGGCCTCATGTCCATGATTGACCCACCCAGGGCCGCCGTCCCCGATGCTGTGGGCAAATGCCGGAGCGCCGGCATCAAGGTGGGGGCGGGGGCAGGTGGGGGGGGGGTTGGAGGAGGGCGAGAGACTCGAGGGCCTGGGGCTGAAGGGGAAAGGCTGCGGCCGGGACCACTCCTTCCTCTCTCGCCACACAGGTGATCATGGTAACCGGCGACCACCCCATCACGGCCAAAGCCATCGCCAAGGGCGTCGGGATCATCTCGGAAGGCAACGAGACTGTGGAGGACATCGCCGCCAGGCTCAACATCCCCGTGAGCCAGGTCAACCCCAGGTGAGGCGACGGCTTTGGCCTGGAGCCCCGCCTCCGCCCCAGGACCGACCCCACCTTCCTCCGCCTGCCCCTCTCGCCCCTCTCTGCTCAGCTTGGTCTGCTGAGTCTCCCTCACGCTTCCCCCCTTGTGGTCTTTGCCGGGTATTTCTGTGTACGTCTCTGTTTCTGTCTCTCTCTGTCTCTCTCCTCCCTTCTTTCTCTCCCTATTTCTTTGTATCTCTTGCTTTCTGTCTCTATCTCTGTTTCTCTTTCTCTTTCTGTCTCTCCATCTGTTTCACTGTCTTTGCTCTCTACTTGCACTCTCTCTTCCTTTTTCTCTTTGTTCTGTTTGTCTCTCTCTCTCCCTCTGTCTCTCTCCCTCTCTGCTCTATCTTTCTCTCTGCCTCTCCTCTTCTCTCTATATCTCTTTCATTCTCTGCTTATCTTATTCTTCTTCTCTTTATCTCTTTCTTTCTCTCTGTCTCTTTGTCTCTCTTTCTCTGTCTTTGTCTCTGTCTCTCTCTGTCTCTCTTTTTCTCTGTCTCTGTCTCTCTCTCTCTCTCTTTCTGTCTCTGTCTCTCTCTTTCTCTGTCTTTCTCTCTGTTCTTTCTCTGTCTCTCTGTCTCTTTCTCTGTGTGTCTGTGTATCTGTCTCCCTCTCTCTCTCATTCTCTGTCTCTGTCCTGTCTGTCTGGCTCTGTGTCTGTCTCTCCCTGTCTCTCCTCCTTTCTTTTCATCTCTCTCTTTCTTTCTATTTCCCTTGTCTCTATCTCTGTCTCTCTTTCTCAATGGCATTTATGACCTGGGTTCGAGTCCATGCTGCTCTTCCAGCTGTGTGAGTTTGGCCAAGGGAGCCTCCAAGCTGTAGTTTCTTTATCAGACCCTGAGGTTGGACAAGCTGCTGTTGGAGGATGCTTCTGGCTCGGGGAGGATGAGCTTTCTCTCCCCTGGAGCCTCTCTGTCAAACTCCCTTTGTGTCCCGGCCTTCCTGGCCTTCCTCCCCTTCCTCTTGTCATTTTCTCTTTCCGTTGACCTCAGTCTTTGTCTGCCCCCCGCCCCCGTGTCCTTCCTATCCTTTCCTGGTTTCCCTCACTGTATCCCAGTCCACCCTTCTCTCTCGCCTCAGACCCTCCCTTGCCCAGCCCTGGGGCATTTCTCACCAACCTCCTGTGCCCGTGCAGGGACGCCAAGGCCTGCGTGATCCACGGCACGGACCTGAAGGATTTCTCCTCAGAACAGATCGATGAAATCTTGCAGAACCACACAGAGATTGTATTTGCCCGGACCTCCCCACAGCAGAAACTCATCATTGTGGAAGGCTGCCAGAGACAGGTGAGAGCTCCCTGGGGGGATCAGGGGTCCCGGGTCGCCAGGGGTGCAGACGCTGCATCTCTCAGGAGAACAGAGACTGTGACTATCAGTGGGTGGGGATCTAGTGTCCGGGGACAGGAGGACAGAACTCTCTCTTCCTGAGGCAGATGGACAAGTTGGCTCGATGGTAGAGTTCATGGTTCTGGGGTGCCCGAGTCCCTGAGAACAGCACGTCCTGGAGGCTGAAGAGCAGGGACTGGGACACGGGCTCCTCGGGGCCCTGAAGAGGGACGGTCCTGGAGGTCCAGATCCTTGAGTCCCGGTGTCCCTCTCCCTCTTTCCCACAGGGTGCTATCGTAGCCGTGACTGGGGATGGTGTGAACGACTCACCCGCCCTGAAGAAGGCAGATATCGGTGTAGCTATGGGGATCGCCGGCTCCGACGTCTCCAAGCAGGCAGCCGACATGATTTTGCTGGATGATAACTTTGCATCCATCGTCACCGGCGTGGAGGAGGGTGAGACGAGGCTTGGGGGTCTGGAGGCTGAGCTCTGCCAGCTGACTCCAACCTGACAGGGGAGCACTCAGTGGTCTCAAAGGTCCTCTCCAGCTCTGACACTATGGGGGCCCTTCTTTGGCTGTCAAGGTGTCCTTCCTTGTAGAAGAAACTGGGAAGGTCTCTGTGAGGGAGCCAGAGGCTGGTCCATTCTGGGGTTCTATGCGCTGATCCATGAGCTGGGGTCAAGAGGAGGCTGAGCTGCCCTCAATTCCCACCCCCTTCCCTATTCTCCATGGGAATAAGGACAACCTCAGAGTCGAGGTCACTTCTACTTTAAAAATACATCTGCTTTACACATTTGCAGTGTGATTATCCTCAATTTAAGAAGTATTTTGTTTTTCCATTTTGTTTTTTTTTTTTAATCCTGTTTTTGTGCTCATAAAGATTTTTAAATTTGGGTTTTTTTTTTGCATTTCAACTGATATAAATCAAAGTTTCACTTTATTTTGTGGGAAATTTTAAAAAAAACCACTCATTTTGAAGACAGGTCACTAGAAGGATTTTAGGACAATTGGGAGATGGAAAAAGGAGCTAGAAAATATGAGGGCCAAGTTCTTTCCTCAGGAAGGCAGGTGACTGCCCGATTTGACCCCCATTGTGACCTCCTTCCCGCAGGCCGACTGATCTTCGACAACCTGAAGAAATCCATTGCCTACACCCTGACCAGCAACATCCCTGAGATAACCCCCTTCCTTCTTTTCATCATGGCCAACATCCCTCTGCCCCTGGGAACCATCACCATCCTCTGCATTGACCTGGGCACAGATATGGTGAGATCCTCCACTCAGCTTCCCCAAGAGGCTTCGGGGGGCTCAAGCCCTTCATTATGGGGGCTGGGAGTCACGGGGTGGGTCTCCCTGAAAATTCTCCAGGGAGCCGAGCTCAGAGCGGGCACTGGCTATGGGAAGGGATCTGATTCTCAAGACCTCTTTGGGTCGCTCCAGCTAGGAGAGACTTCCCGCCGCAGACAGGGGAGCGCTCCCCTCTTAGGTGACTTGTGGGTTTTCACTGACCGGCTTCCCACTCTCTCCCGGCCAGGTCCCCGCCATCTCCCTGGCCTATGAGGCTGCAGAGAGCGACATCATGAAGCGACAGCCCCGAAATCCAAGGACGGACAAGCTGGTGAACGAGAGGCTCATCAGTATGGCGTACGGGCAGATCGGTAAGGGGTTAGGGTCTGCCCCTCTGGGCGCCAGGCTCTGCCCAGCTGAGCCCCTTGGGCCATTATCTCGGGTGACCCATGTCAGGTGACCTTCCACAGGTAGGATCCTCAGGTGGGATCAGGGGCCACCTGGGAGGTGACAGTGGGATCAGTTGGAATCCTGCCTCAGACGGCCAGTAGCTGGATTTCTTTTTTTTTGTTGGCAACTTTTCTGTATTAGTTACTTTTGTCTCTCTTTGTATCTCCAGTGCTTGGCACAAAGCATGGTAGACAGTAAACACTTAATAAATGCCTGCCTGACCCCTTTTCTGCTGAGACTCTTCTCTCAGATATTCCATCCAAGATGACGCTTGGGCCATTTTCCTGCCGTGGCTCTTGCTATCAGTGTGGGGTGCCTCAGTTTCCTCATCTGTAAAATGGAAGGTCACACTAGGGTCTGGTGACCCCCAAGGTCCCACCCCTCTCTAAGTCCTGGAACAGAAGGGGATCGGAGAACCTTTAGCCTCCGGTAACCTCAGAGGTGAGTCTGACGAGGGATCCTGGACCCCCTTCCCTCTGGCCCCCGCAGGAATGATCCAGGCTCTTGGTGGTTTCTTTGCCTATTTCGTGATTCTGGCGGAGAACGGCTTCCTGCCTTCCAACCTCGTGGGCATTCGGCTCAACTGGGACGACCGGACGGTCAACGACCTTGAGGACAGCTATGGGCAGCAGTGGGTGAGTGAGGAGGGCCTCCAAAGGCCCTGGGGAGCGGCAGAAGCTTCTGGAGGGGGGCCGAGGTCCTGGGGGAGCCGGGGGTCGGGGGGGCGCCCTGAGGCAGGCAGGAGGACGACCCCGGGCATGGGGGGAATCCGGGAGAGAGGTGGGCTGACTCCCCTGCGCGTGTCCCCCCAGACCTACGAGCAGCGCAAGTCCGTGGAGTTCACCTGTCACACAGCCTTCTTCGTCAGCATCGTGGTGGTGCAGTGGGCAGATCTCATCATCTGCAAGACCAGGAGGAACTCTGTGTTCCAGCAGGGCATGAAGTGAGGGCTGGGGCAGGCGGGGGCTCGGCCCTTCCCCCTCACTGCAGCCCCCTCTTTCCTTCAGGCTTCTGTCCCTCCATCTCTTTCTCTCTCCATCTTTCTCTCTCCATCTCTTTCTTTCTCCATCTTTCTCTCTCCATCTCTTTCTTTCTCCATCTCTTCTTTCTCCATCTTTCTCTCTCCATCTTTCTCTCTCCATCTCTTTCTTTCTCCATCTTTCTCTCTCCATCTCTTTCTTTCTCCATCTTTCTCTCTCCATCTCTTTCTCTCTCCATCTCTTTCTTTCTCCATCTTTCTCTCTCCATCTCTTTCTCTCTCCATCTCTTTCTTTCTCCATCTTTCTCTCTCCATCTCTTTCTTTCTCCATCTTTCTCTCTCCATCTCTTTCTCTCTCCATCTCTTTCTTTCTCCATCTTTCTCTCTCCATCTCTTTCTCTCTCCATCTCTTTCTTTCTCCATCTTTCTCTCTCCATCTCTTTCTTTCTCCATCTTTCTCTCTCCATCTCTCTGCCATCTTGAGGATTTCTCTGAGTACGTTTAACTCTGTGCCCCCATTTCCACTTCTCGGGGCTCCACCATATAGCTTTCCCTCACGTTTTCTTCTCCCCTCCCCTCCTTCTTCCCCTCCCCTTCACCTCTGAGTTTCTCTGCAGTTCCGGGCCTTTGTTGCCCTTATCTCCCTGTGCAATTAGATGGGCGAGAACCTTGTGGAGAGATGAGTTCTCTGCCTCTGAGTGCGTCTGTTTGCTTCTCGTTGTGTCTCTGTCTGCCCCCCGGTGCTCTCCCTCACTTTGCTGTATCTGCCTCCCCCTCCTGGGGTCTCTCCAGCTCTGTCCCCGGCTCCGTGCTCCTGTTTCTTGTTCTTGCTGTTCCTGTGACTCCGAGGCTCTCTGAGCCGTGTCTGTGTGTGTGTGTGTGTGTGTGTGACGTCTGCCGGGCTCCTGGTGCCTCCCAGGCCCCCCACCACGGTCTCCCCTCCCCAGGAACAAGATCCTGATCTTCGGCTTGTTTGAGGAGACAGCGCTGGCCGCCTTCCTGTCCTACTGCCCCGGCATGGACGTGGCCCTTCGCATGTATCCACTCAAGTGAGTGTCTCCCACAGCCTGGCGGGCCTGTGGCTCTCCCCTCCCGGTAACCCCGGCCAGCCATTCTCTCGCACCCACTTTGGGAGACTTCTTCCTCAGCCTCCTGGGGACCCCCCAAATCTCCTGCAGACCCTGGTCCCATTCTCAAGAGTGGAACCCCCTCCCCATTCCAGGATCTGGGGATCCCTCTCTACTAATGAATAGCCTCAGTGCAGAAACTAATCACTAATCACTAATCTCATTCTCTCTCTCTCTCTCCCTTCCTCTTCCTCTTCCCTTTTCCCCTTCCTCCCCTTCCATTCTGTCCCTTAATATCTCACCCTTAATCTCCTTGTCCCTCCTTCCTTCCCTCTCTCTCTTTCTTTCTCCCTCTCCTTCTCTGTCTCTATCTCTCCCTCTCCCTGCTCTGTCTGTCTCTCTGTCCTTCTCTCTGTGTCTCTCCTTTTTTCTGTCTCTCCTTTTCTCTGTGTCTCTCTTTGTCTCTCTGTCCCTCTTTCTCTCCCTCTCCTCCCTCTGTCTCTCTCTGTCTCTCTATGTCTCTGTCTCTGTCTCTCTCCTCCTGCCCTTCCCCTTCCTTCTCTCTTCCCCCCCTCCCTTTCGCCCATCCTCTCTTCCCCTGTCTTTCTGCTCCTGTCCCGTGTCCACCTGTCTCCCCGCTCTCCCGATGGCTCGGCAGGCCCAGTTGGTGGTTCTGTGCCTTCCCCTATAGCTTCCTCATCTTTGTCTATGATGAAATCAGAAAGCTCATCCTGCGCAGGAACCCCGGGGGTGAGAGCTGGGGCTGGCTGGGGGTGGGGCGGGGACTAGAGCAGGGGCTGGGAGTGGTCCCGACGGAGCCTCGGGCGCCACGGGGAGGAGTCCGGGGGACGGACCCAGGAGGGCTCAGCCAATTCTTTCCACTGGTTTCTATTTTCTCCTCTGCCGTTCTCTCTCATTCTGACTCTGTCTCTCTGTGTCTCTGTGTCCGTCTGTCTCTCGGTGTGTCTGTGTCTCTGTGTCCGTCTGTCTCTCTGTGTCCTTCCGTCTCTGTGTCTCTCTCCGTCCGCCTCTGGGGCGCTGTCTCTGTCTGGCTCTTCTCTTCCAGGCTGGGTGGAGAAGGAGACCTATTACTGACCTCATTCCCAGCACCGCCCCATCCCGTCTCACCCCCCAGCCCAGGAGAGAACCATGCCCCAGTGCCCCCACCCTCGTTTTGTATTCTGGGGGGAGGGACCTTCTCTTCCCTTAGCCGGGCCTCGGCCCCCCGGCCTCCCGAACCCCCAAAGTTCTTCCGTCCCGCTCCCCGCTCTCCCAGGCTTGCTTTCCCTCCCTGGTTTTCTCCCCCCGCCCCAGCCCTCTTCTCTGTGTCACTGTCTCTCTCTCCTTGTCCTTCCGTCTCGAGAGCCCTCCCGCCTGTCCCGGGTCCTCGTCGCCCTCTCCGTTTCCTGGCTCTCTCTCCCTCTCCCTGTCCCTCTTTTTTTATTTCCCGATGGCCGACTCCATCTCTCTGGTTCTGGACAAGTATCAAATATATTGGTGGAGAGAGAGAAGGGACTGGCTCCGCGTCCTCATTGCTTTCGGAGACCCCGCTGGGGGTGGGGGGATCGGCAGGAACAGACAGTGCGCCTTTGGCCCCAGTCCATGTGCCCTGGGCTGCATCGTCTCACATCGCAGACTTCTAAACGAGGGTTCTAGAATCCCCTTATTGGGAAACCTAGATTCTAAGCATTCTAGAAATAAGAATCTGGACTCTTAGAACTGAACAGAGGCAGCGGAATATAAGAAAGGAGTTTGGACTTAGAAGATCTGGATTCAAATCCTGCCTTACACACTTACTGGCTGAGGGCAAGTCCCGGGATCCCGGTCCAGAAATATTGGGAAGCAGCGGGGTGCCACGGAAAGTGCCCTGGCATGGGAGCTGGAGGACAGGACTTGTGTTCCTGGCTCTGCTATTTCGTAGAAATTGAGAGAGCAACGCCCTGAGTCAGAATCCAGCCTCTCCCGCTTACCCTTATGTGAAGGCAGCTAAACTCTCCTCTGCCTCAGTTTCCTCATCAGTAAAATGAGGATAATAATAGCATCCACATCCCAAGATAATTAGGCGTAAAGTACTCCATCCCCCTATCAGCGATTACAGCTGACAAGCCATTTCTCCTCCCCAGGGCTCCCCCGCTGTAAAGCAGGGGCTAGGTTTAATGGTAGCCACCATCTCTTCTGGCTCTAAATCTAGGACTCCTTAGGATTAGGAGACCCCTGACTCTGAGAACCTTCAACAGCATAGAACACTAGAATCCTCGAACTGGGGGCGCTGACTAATCAGTAACTGGGTGCCCCACAGGGGAAAGGTGTGGGAGATCAGAGAAAACATGGTTCCTGCCTTGGAGGAGGTTCTACTGGGGAGGGGAAAGGAGGAAACTCAAGTACATCACAAGAGAAAGGAGAACAGGACAGGGCTGGGAGGGATCCAGATGCAACGAGCTCCAAAAAAGCTACTTATTGTGAAGAATATTCCCCAAGGGCTGCTTTGGACCCCAGCAGACCCTGATGTCCCTCCCTCCAAAAGTGAGAAAGCAAAATCCTGTCCAAAGTCTCCAAGCGACCTAAGAAGGCAGGAGGGTCCAGGGCAGCTGGTCCGGTCTGCGGAGATGAAGCTGATGGCCAGACTGATGTAGTTACCAACCTCAGTGGGCACTGCAGGAGGGCACACTCAGGACCCTCGGATCTGAGGGTGCGTGTGTGAGTTTGTGCATTTGTGTGAATGTATCTATGTGTGTACACGTGTGCTCACATATTGGTGCAGTGTGGATTGCCTGTGTATGTGGGAGGAGTTGTGTGTGTGTGTGTGTGTGTGTGCACATTGTATGTGTCTGTGTGTGCACAGATGGGTGTGCATGCAGCTGTATGTGCCCAAAGAGCAAAGTGCCGAAAGCATGCAGGACAGTAACACATTTCACCAATTCCTTTGCTGTGAGAAACCCCTGGACCACCTCTGGTGGAAGCTGCAAAAGGGATCAGAGAGCCCCGGATGGACAGTCAGAACCGGCAGAGGAACTGACCTTAGGGCAGATCCCAACCCCACCACACACACATTTTTAACAGAGAGGGAAATGGATGCTCAATGAGGGAAAGATGAAGGAGCTCTCCAGCTCCACCATTGCCCCCAATTCCATTTGGCTTCAGGAAACACTGGACTCAGAAGGAGGAGTCTCTCTAACCAAGTTCTCTGGTTTTCTTTTTTACCCGTCCCTCCTCTAGCCCACATCAGCCTCGGACCAGGCTGGGTGCTCCCACCCCTGGCCATCTCCTTCCATGAAGCTTTCAGCAACAATCCCTCAATCCTGGAGACTCCATCTCCCACAGTTCCTTTGGCCACAAACTCCCCACAGTCCTCTTAGGGGACAGAATCTCCCACAATTGCTCTCCTTCACCAATCCATTCTCTAGAATCCCCCTCCAGGAGACTCCATCTCCCATAATTCTTTAGTCTTTAAATGGGCTACAGTCAGTTCTTGTGGGGGACTCCATCTCCCATAATCCTTTACTAATGGAGGCTCCATTTTATGCAAAATTCTCTTCTCCTAGATGACTCTGGTTCCCAACATCCTCCAGTGCCAGGAATTTTTTCCCCTTGGATTGTGCTTAATGTCCCAGGCACTTTGCAATCTTTCTCCCCAGGAACTACAACTCCCATTAACTCCCTTTGCCCTCAGGGAATTCACAATTGAGAGAGTGATTCCCCTAGTGATACACAGAAATCCCCTAGGTCAAACCCTAGATTATCAAGGATATATCCCTATAAAGCCTCCAGCTACTGTGTAGATCAGGGTCCTCCAGTGAACTCTACTGTGATCCTGGGGAGACTGCAATGGGTCCTGGGTCCTTTCCTAGGCTAGCCTGCTGCACAATAAAGAGCACTGGATTTAGGACCAGATTTAAAATCCTGGCTCTACCAGTTGTACATCTTAAGTAAATCACTTGCTTTCTCTGAACTCCAATCATCTTATCCATGTAGTACCTCCTGGGAGGTACCCATGAGGGTTGAGTTCCCAAGAGGTGGCTGCCATCTTGGTTTCTAGGGATAATTCTGTACAAGACTGCTTCTTCTATAGCTCGTAAGCCCACACTAGTGTGCTTCTCATTAATAGTCAGCCAATAACATTAATTAGCTTTCAGTAAAGACATTTCAAATGCCGTAGGAAAAGTAATTATGAAAAACAATTCTCCCTTATAAGCCAAGGCAGATTGTCAGTTCTAAGAACAGACACAAGCTTAAAATAATATTCGAGTGCGGAACATGTAAGAAGTACAGATAATTAAAATAATCGTCCTGGTACTGCAGGGCCTTGATGCCATTTTTTATCATTACCATCAATCTTGATCCTTGATGATCAGAATAATTTTTACCACTGTTACTTTGATCATCAGCTAAGATACTGCCGTGTCTTTCCAGAAAGAACAGAAGCTTAACCTGGGAATATTTTAAAAAAAACCAAACAAATACTTAACTCTGAATAGCTTCAAGGTTTCTTAGAAAAATGTTTAAGCTTTCCTTTTGACAAATCTCTCCCTATCAAGAATAAGTCTCCCCAGTGAGAAATCTCTTGCTAATATATGGTGATCATCCAGTACATCTCTCAAATCTTCATCTCAGTCGGTTGTTTTAAGTAGACAATAGACATTTTCTTTATATCACCAAATATATCTGGGAGTATGAGTTCAACAGATTTTTAAAAATCTCTATCCTATTGGTCAACCTAAGTTCTAGGGACTATAACATCATTTCTAATGGCCTTTAATATACAAATGATTACTCAAAGCCTTGGATCCTTGACCTGATATAGAATGACTAAGTCACTTGTGAAAGTATTTTGCCTTTACATCTCATTTTCTCTCTTTCATCCTTCTGACCTGTGAATTGGCTAAAAGAGACACATAAAATAAAGGGGTTGAACTAAATTGTTTCCCAAGTCCCTTCAAATCTGTCAATAGCTCTCTCTTTTCCTCCTCCTCTTTCCTTTCTTCCTTCCCTTCCCCTTTCCCTTTCTCTCTCCTTTAAATGTTGTTAGAGAACATCATCTAAAGACTTGTGTTTAGGTTCGGAAGCCACATTTTAGGAATCAAGGAAAGGAAAAGCGTTTATGAAGTGCTCACTATATGGCTAAGAATTAGGGGATAAAAAATCAAAATACAGTCTCTGCATTCAGGATACTTACAGTTTAATAAAAGAGATCTCCCTATAGAGGGATGGTGGCTAGGAAGAATATTTTGGGTAGTTGGGGAATGAAACAGTAAGGAAAGCAATGGGCACATCTTTTAAGGAACAATGGCAAGCATTCATTTGATTATAGTATAAGTGAATTACTAGTAAAGGCATTTAGTATCCTAATCACCTACAATAGGCTTCTTAAACTTTTTCTATTTGAGACTCCTTTTCACCAGAGAAATTTTGACATGACTCCGGGTATATAAGTATATAAAATAGGTATACAAATCAAACATTTACTGATAATAAATCATAATTTTGTAACCTCCACATTCAATTACATGACCCCACAGTTTAAGAAGCTTTGACCTAAAATAGTATTAGTCTTAAGCTTGTTTTTTTTTTTAAGTTTTTTTACTCTCAAAATATATTCATGGAAAGTTTTCAGCATTCACCCCTGTAAAATCTTGTGTTCCAATTTTTTTTGTCTCTCTCTTCCCCTCACCCTCTTCCTTAGATAGCAAGTAATCCAATATATGTTAAACATGTGCAATTCTTCTATAGGTGTTTCCATATTTATCATGTTGCACAAGAAAAAAAAATGGGGAAAAATAAAATGCAAGCAAATAACAACCAAAAAAGTAAAAATGAATTGGATTTAACTGACACAGAGTTACACAAAGTCATAGGTCTCATTTCCCTGCAGAGTTGTTAAAGTCCAGTGGCAGGACATAAATCAAGATCACTGTCTTGTAGTAGGAGCTTAAGAAATATTCATTGATTGATTATGCTTCCAGAACTAGAAATGAGGGTAGGAAGAGGGAAAATATGTGTACCTATTCCTAATGGCAGTTGGCGAGTAAAGTCAAGTAAGGATGGGGCAGCGGGTAGGTCAGATAAAGCACTCTCCATACCTCATTACTCTGCCTCTCTGTTCCAAATCCTTCAAAATAATTTCTTTATCTCTTCCTTTAATTTTCTGCTGAAAGGTATTTATTAGTTGCTTTGGGGCAGCAAGATGACTGAAACCCAGAAGGCTCTCCCTACCAATAACCGAATGTTAATTTTTTCTTTCTTCCATAAGGCAAATGTTCATTCTGATTATTGCTTCTCCTAATACTAGAATAGCACATCTATAGATCTCCTCAGGCTAATCTGCAAATTTAAAAAGTTTTTATATACTTTTCAAACTAAGGTTTGAGGATTTCCAAAATCATTTATCCAAGTCTGCTTTTGTTTGTTTTCATTTTTTTCTTACTGAGTCTGCTCATGATGTAATATGATTTGGTGGGTCCCCTGACCTTGGGGGGACTTCTGTTCTAACAATAAACCAGTAGTCCTAAATCTTCTAGCTTTGGAATCTGCCTCAGGAAACTCCCACACCCAATATATCTGGTTATTACCCAGATAGCTTCTGGCCTCAGGAAACTCCCACAGATCAAATTTCTGAGACAATAGTGAATAAGACCCCTATTATTCACTACTGACTGGTAATCTTGTCAGTAATAATCTATTCAGGAGACCATTCCTTCCTACCTATGAGCCATAGAATTAGCATGTCTATGATTGAAAGCTGGATAGATGTAGCTCCTTGCTTCTGTTTCTCTGCTGAATTCCCTTACAGTTTAGTCTGCTTTATAATGGCGTTACTATTCCAATAAAGCTTTGCCCCTTGGCTAAGGAGATGGGTTCAAGCCTGCAAATTCTTTTGAGACACCTGGTGATCTCAATCTGGGACCCCAAACTTTTGGGGTCCCCCCTTCCCAACCTCAACAGTCACTTGTAAACCAGTATCTAACAGTGTCAGCCTGTGATAATCTCCATCTCAATTATGCCAAATATTTAAATCTAGAAAGGAATATTTACTAAGTATCTACTGTGCTAAATATTTTATAAATATTATCTCATTTGATCTTCACAACAACCCTGGGAAGTAGATTCTATTATCTCCTTTTCATGATTGAGGAAACTGTTGCAGAGGTAAAGTAACTTGCCCTGATGATGTGGTCCTGAATAGCCAGATGGGCATTGAGGAAAGCCTGAATCTCTGGAAACAATATGGAAACCTACTCTGGAGACAAGCAGGGAGGAGCACTGACAGGATTAGAAGTGGATTCTGCTTCTGTTTAGACCTTTTGTTCTTAAGTAGGCCTTTTGTTCAAGTGACTTTATTACAGTCCTACTCCAGGTGGAGGTCTCTGGAAACCCACCTTTACTATTCTATATACATATTTTTTGCTGAGGCAATTGGAGTTAAGTAACTTAACTAGGCGTAGGGTCACACAAGAACTCAGGTCCTCCGGACTTCAGGGCTGGTGCTCTATCAGTAGATAGTGTCACCTAGCTGCCCCCAAGAAATGTATATTTTAAAAGTTAATATACACGTAGAACCAGAAAAAAGTAAAAAAAAAAATTTTAATTGTCATGTTTCAAAAGAAAAAATAAAAGACAAAGCAAAAGGCAAAAGGTAGTCTCCATTCTCAGGGAGCTCTCAGTATAATGGAAGAGACAACTTTCAAACAACTAGATACAAACAAGATATAGACAGGAGAAAATTGAAGATAATAATAGATTCAAATGTTATTCTTCTTTATCTTAATTTGTACCAAAGCTCTCCCTAATAGGATGTTTCTTTCCATAGTCTTTTTTTTCTTTCCATATTCCCTAAGGTTGCCTTGGTTACTATCATTTTGCCCCCTTAAAGATATTATTACACTGGTTGAGTTTCTCATTTTGTATAGCTAGTGAATATTTAGTTTCTGAGCTAATAACCTAATTTAACCTTAAAGTTGTCTTGACTTGTTCTACAGCATCTGCTCCTCCCAAAGAGGGAAAGGAGTAAGTTTTGTCTCTATTTAGACCTGTTCTAATTGAGATTCTTTTCATCTGCTCAATGCAATGTATTAGTTCTGGTCTTTCAACTATTGGCTTAAATCCATGTATACCTGTTCTTTGGATGGCCGTTTTTTAATAACAGCTGTGCTGCCTGAGGCATAGTTTTCTAAGTCTTAACTGTCTTTTTATTACTAGGTCATTATTTCCTCCGAGCACCAAAAAAATCTAATGTAAGAGAATATCTTCTGCTAACCTCTCAATTATGCTGCTTCTTAATACTTTCTCCCTTCCTACGAGTCTGGGTCAGCCTTTTGTCTTTCCTAATCATCCCTCAGCGTGTAGACTCATCCCAATCTAACCGGATGGACTCATCACCTAAATAGACTCTTAATATCTAGGTAAGACAGCAAGGTGCCAAAGAATAGTGTGCAGGACCTGGAGTCAGGCAGATACCTTCCTGAATTCAAATCTGGACTCTAGCTGGGTGACTCTGGGCAAGTCACTTAATCCTGTCTGCCTCAGTTTCCTCATTGGTAAAATGAGCCAAAGAAGGAAATGACAGACCACTCTAGTATCTTTGCCAAAGAAAACCCCAAATGGGGTGGTGAAGAGTCAACTGTGACTGAAAATGACTGAATAACAATCACAACAATAATAATTCCTTTTATAAAGTCTGTGGCAGATAGGCTCTAGATTCTATGTTAGTGGTTGTTTTCTCTCTCACTTAAAAGTCTTGCGAATTGATAAAGGGTGAAAGACCAATACTGCATCATCCATTATCTTTGTATCCCTCCGGCAATGGGTCATCCGAACCATTTTCAAAGAAACCATTATTCTTTGTCTTCTATTGGTTGTTCTGGCTTTCCTATGTCTGAAACCTACTTGATATAATGTGTGTAATTAAACTCCAAATCACAGGTTAATTATTTTAATATTTTCTTAGTTTATTTTCTATTTCCATAAGGAGAGAGCTATTTCCCCTGTCAAATCAAGTCTATCTTTTCCCTTAATTTCTTAAGTAGGAAATCCTTAACATCTTGCAAAGAGGAATTATTAAATTTTTGTTCCGGTGGTTTTGGCTTTATCAAAGTCATATGACCTTGGACCACTGGCTTAGTACCCTTATCTTTGTCACCCACACTTCCTAGAGCTCTCCAGTTCAATCTATATTCTATCTGCATCTGCTTAGAAGGTCCTTCACCTTATCTTTATTCTCCCAGGAGAGATAGGCTTAGTAAAACACTTTCTTTTCAAATTTCCTTTCCTAAATTTAAACAACTCTTTTCTTGGGACTAACTATGGGTTTGTTCCCCGCCTTTATCTATGCTGAGGGTCAAGGTAACTGTAGATCAGACTTCAGACTTACAATCATCAATACATGCAATCATTCTTTATTAATCAGCAGGGATCCATGATACATTCAATCCTATAGACATCAAGCCAATAGGAACAAACCACTAACTGGCCACGTAAGTGTGTCTCATACCCGGACTTAGAACATTCCCTTACTGTTCAGAGAGAAGCAGAATGTCTCCCACCAAGATGCTATCCTGGCCCTAATCAACACTGCTCCTTCATCAGTCGTGTGAATGCAGGAGTCCACAATTCTAGTGTTCCCCCAGAGGCAGACTCATAGCTGGGACCTGCGGAAGGTTTTTATGGTGCTCGTTAAGTGTTTTAAAATGACATCAGAGTTCTGATTGGTGACCAATTACCCAAGCTTATGATAAAAGCATGTTCCCAATGAAAGCTTTAGTTTTCTAACATCAGAGTTCTGATTGGTGACCAATTACCCAAGCTTATGATAAAAGCATATTACCAATTAAAGCTTCAGTTTTCTAACATCGTTAGTGTTTATCAGTTGTTTACCAAATTTGGGGACACATACACTATATTAATAAAACTATACACAAATATTTATCTCATTACAGAAAAATAATTTACATAACAACTTAATTAAAAAATGGAAACTTAAAACTAAATGGAGTTGTGCAGAGTTAACATATTTATTTCCATTTTACTCACCAGTCAAAATTTGGGGGGTGGGACAGGGTGGTGAAAAGTTTAAGTCCTTTGGGGTATGGTCTCTGAGCCAGGGACAAGATGGCGGTCAAGGAAAAGGCAGAAAAATAATGCAAGGTGGACGCTGATCAATGGAATATGACCAGAGATGATTGAGAAGACACCTCAAGATTGTGATAGACAAGGATTATTGAAGCAACGGGGGCTATTTAAATTGGAGAAGAGAAGATCTAGGAAGTATAAGCATTGTTTTTAATTATTGGGGCGCCAGATGAGTGGTGTGTCTCCAGACTAGATCGCTCACTTTATTTCCCAAAAGGAGAAAAAACAAATCACAGTCTGTGAAATTGCCTGATTTTCACATGCACAATTTTAGATTTCCAATACAAATAGCAGAAATTGACATGTTCTATAATCTCAGGAAGTTACTTCAATATCACAGTATAATTTACACGAGTGCACCTCCATACATAAAGAACGGCTAGATGGTGCAGTGGGTAGAGCACTGGCCCTGAAGCCAGGAGGCCCTGAGTTCAAATTCACCCTCAGGACTCCATACATAGAGCTCATATGACAAACAGAGAGAAAGAGGCAGGCGGAGGGTCTTAGCTTGGGTCCAAGATCTTGTCTTTATTTGAACCTTTTGCTAACTTTCAAAATAATTGGTTTTCTTTTATGATTCTGGGCACTTTACTTGGTGCATTTGATACCACGAGTCTGAGAAGGTCCCTAAGCTTCAGCAGGGGTGACCCAGTCCTTGACAGAAGCAAGTTGAGAACACTTGACATAGAGCTTGAATAAACTAATGGAAAAAAAAACCCAACCAATTATTAAGCACTTATGTGCAAAGTACTGTTTTAAGCCCTGGGGATACAAATAGTAAAGGAAGACAGTCCCTGACCTTGGGGAGCATTTATTCCAAGTCCGGGAGGGTGGAGGAGTGGGGGAAGGCTAAGCAATAACCCAGAGAGGAGCTTTCAAGTCTAAGTCAGATGGAAAGGTCCCTTACCCTTGGGATGTGGCTGCAGAGCAGAGGATGGATGTGACAAACAAGCTTAAACCATTTGACAGGGCCATGGCCTTTGATATCGAGAAGTTTCCTTTCTGGGTCCAAAGAGGAGGATTTTAGTCAGGTCAAATCAAGGAGCATTTATTAAGTACCAATTATGATAATCCCTAAGATTTATGGAGCCCATATTATGTGCTAGGCCCTGTGCCAAGTGCCAGGGGTACAAAGAAAGGCAAACATGTGGCCCCTGCCCTCAAGACCGTCATTGTCTAACATCCATGACTTAGCAGAGAGGGGGCTCCTCTGGCTATTTCGTGGAACTCCCAGGTGAGGAAACTCCACTCTCCCAAAGCAAGTGCATACCTTCTCTGCAAGTTATTGAATTTTCTAGAGCTGTAGCCTAAGATTGAAGTAGAAACACATGTAAGGATCCCTTTGGGCAAACTGCATATTAACTTAGAAAGTTAATGTTATCTGTGTTTTATTTTATTTTTATTTATTTTCTTAAGCATTCCCCAATTACATTTTAATTTGATCCCACCCTGCACTTGGAAGTGTTGTGGGCCACCTGTCTGACACTGAGAAGAAACAGGTAATGATTAACACACAATAGTCTCCATTGCGGTAACATACATAGCCTGCAGTAATTGGGTGTTGTTTAACTAGATAATCACTTCTCCCATTTCTCTAAATATTGTGATAATAATAGCAGGCAGGTGATTCAATGGATAGTGTCCTGGGCCTGGAGTCAGGAAAACCTGAGTTCAAATCTGGCTTCAGACATTTACTGGCTGTGTAATCCTGAACAAGTCACTTAACCCTGTTTACCTCAGTTTCCTCATCTGTAAAATGAGCTGGAGAAGGAAATGGCCAACACTCCAGTATCTCTGTCAAGAAAAAACCAAGTGGGGTCAGAAAGAATTGGATACAACTGAAAAATGACTGAATAACAGCAAGAAGATTTGAAAGATTCATATTTACACATATTTACTTGAGCCTCATAACAATTCTGTGGAATAAGTGCTATTATAAGATTATAATATTAATTAATAATATTATAATATTACAGATGGAGAAACTGAGGCACAGTGTCACATAGCCAGTAAATGTCTACGGCAGGACTCAAAAGCCCAGTGTTGAGTGGATGGCAATTGCCCTGTTGTGAGGAAGCTCGGTCACTGGCCTGCCAAGGCTGGCAGACCTATATTGACCTCCCGGTCTGGTGAAAAACATACGGTAGTGGATGAATTGAACGGCCCAGGCATCCAGTTGTCAGAACCTGCCGTAGCCCGGTCCTAAGCCTGAGGATCCCTCAGATGTCTGTCACACTCTTTGATCTCTACTCCTGAAGTGTCCCCATAGCTGGAGTATTAGATTTAAAAAGGCTGTCTGTGGGTTCAACCTTCAGCCCCGGCTGAACAAAAGTACCCCTGGGGCCCAGACACGCGCTGATTTCCCTGACCTTCTGAGAAATTCCAAGTATTCTATTTCTCCCTCATCCGAAACAT
Organism: Antechinus flavipes; assembly: GCF_016432865.1. NCBI lineage: Eukaryota > Metazoa > Chordata > Mammalia > Dasyuromorphia > Dasyuridae > Antechinus > Antechinus flavipes. The sequence goes on from NC_067400.1 coordinate 618,983,705, forward strand.
TGACTTCTGAGCTATTATCAGCACTCTGGGCCCATCTTATAGACTGGCAGGTTGCCCAGGCTTCCAATTACTTGGTATGGATGGCTTTCTCCAGCTCTGCAGTTTCGCGTGTTCCCTGCATACTAAAATATCCCAGTGAGACTCTATTACCTTGCTGGAAACCCTGAAAATGAACTTGAGTCCCGGTCCGTCCCTCGCACCGTCAGAACTTTTCCGAGCTGAGGTCACCGTTTTTTCGACAAGAGACCCGCTAATCGTCAGGATCCATGTCAGCGCCGTCTTCCGAGATCTCAAGTTACCGGTCCATCGACAAAGGCGGCTCTCGTGAAAATCCTGTCTTGTAAACCTGGGGCACTATTTACTCCTTCTGCCGTACAAACGTCCAGGGAACTTGAGCCGTGGAGATCGCTGAGATTTCTAGTGGGAAGGTCCCCAATGAAACTGAAATGTCAACTGAGAGTCACCCTCACAGCTTCCTAGACTTCTCGTGGTCAGCCACAGCCAGTGTGCTTCCCCTTCAGCTCTCTCCCTTGGGCAGAGGGAAGCCCCGCAAGGAGAAGCGCTTGTTCTACACCTTCTGGGCAAAGCTTTCTCATCCCTGGGTGCTTCCGCTGGTCCATAACAGAAGTGCAAATCATTCGTCAACACTTTTTTTCCTATTTATTCCTGAGGCAAAAAAACCTAAACACCGCAAGTTCCAGACATTTGCTGGTATTTGTTCTCCAGATAGAAAAGGTGACATGGAATATGGGAGGAGGAGAAACTGGTTCAGGAACCAGAACTGGGTCCAAATCCTGCCTTTGATGGTTAGTGCTTAAGTAGATGACTTTCTCGGGGTCTTGGTTTCCTCATCTGTGAAACTAAGCCGTTAAATCAGAGGGTCTCTGAAGTCCCCTTCAGCTTTATGACCCAAAGGAGCTTCAGGTGGCATTTCCCCCTGAATTTTTATCAATATTTGATGATTTGGGGGAGGAGGGGCAATAAGATTTCTTTCTTACTAGACTGAGAGTTCTCTCTTCAGACCCTCATCCTAAATCGTAATGGAGAGTTGCCGTGGCCATTGAGCCAACTAGTTTCTGGGGCCACGTGTGGAATCAGTCACGTCTTACCACACTCCATTATGGACATAGTTTCTGCTATTATTTTCACTGTAAGGGACCTTTGAGGAATGAAGCTTCATTGAGGATCATTCTACCATTTTTCGGCTTGTCTTGACCCCTCTTCATGCAGCCGTCCCACTGCCATCCATTCTGGGACAGATGATAAAGAGAAGCGACACAGGTTGAAGCCACCCGCTAGTGGAAATTTCAGAATCTGAATAATATTTGCATGGGACCAGGGGCAGTGGACCAGCTCCCTATAAGTCTTAATTATTTCCTGTGCATATGGAAAGGCAGCATAACCTAGTTGATAGAGAGTTGTCTTTGAAATCAAGAAGACCTGGCTTTCTGACATGAACCGGTTGTAAAACCTTGGACAAAAGTCATTTAAGCAGCGAACTGGCCAGATAACCCTTGGACAAAAATCACTTAACTTAGGCTGTATAACTTTTGGACAAAAGTCACTTAAAATCAGTGAACTGGCCGGATAACCCTTGGACAAAAGTGACTTAACTTAGGCTGTATAACCTTTGGACAAAAGTCACTTAAAAGCAGTGAACTGGCCGGATAACCCTTGGACAAAAGTGATTTAACTTAGGCTGTATAATCCTTGGACAAAAGTCACTTAACTTAGGCTGTATAACCTTTGGACAAAAGTGACTTAAGCAGTGAACTGGCCGGAACCCTTGGACAAAAGTTACTTAAGCAGTGAACTGGCCAGATAACCTTGGACAAAAATGGGCTGTGTTGGAATCCTTACTAACTGCTAAGTAATTAGAGTTGATCTAATCTTACAAGAAGATGTTTTGGGCAGAACCTGAAACAAGGTACTAAGTAGAACTACCCATAATCCCTCTCTCTGGAAGGAGCATAAATAGGCCAATGGGCCAGTCGAAGAGGCTCTTGAGAGGAAGACGCTACAAGTCGAGATTTCACCGGAATGACATGAAGACTGGAGCTGGCTGGAGGCTGAAGAAAAGCAGAGGCAGAGGCTGAAGGACCAGACCTTTGGATTTAAAGACATTTGGAGAGAGCTCTTGGAACCAAGCAGAGAGATAGGCCTCTAAGCTAACCGGGCTATATTGGGATAATAAAAGATCTGAACTTTTATCACCTGGCTGCGTTTTGAGAAGAAAAAGCTCACCACAGGCTGTATAACCTTTGGACAAAAGTCACTTAAGCAGTGAACTGGCCAGATAACCTTGGACAAAAATGACTTAAGTAGTGAATTGTCCAGATAACCCTTGGACAAAAATCACTTAACTTAGGCTGTATAACCTTGGACAAAAGTGACTTAAGCAGTGAACTGGCTGGAACCCTTGGACAAAAGTGACTTAAGCAGTACTCTAGGCAACTATGGTTGGGGAGAAAGTTTTTTTTTTTTCATTCCTTGGGATGTTGCAATTGAAATTTAACCAAGGTAAACTGAGACAGTTCTTCTAGTAAGTCAACACTACTTGTGTGCTGCCTGTCAATAAATGGGTCAATGGGTTGCCTATGCCAAAGACTGAGTAAAAGGATAATTACTTTTATATAGGATTTGGAGGGGGAAAAAAAAAAAAAAAGAACAGGGTGTTATCATATAGTTGAAGGCAACATGATTAGCTATAGAGCTGAGGCCCGGGAACATAATTGGTTTCTCCTAAGAGTCCAGGGACAAGATAACAGACTGGACTTTTGAAGAATAGCTTTGTGGAGTAAAGATGGTAGGCCTGAATCCCTAGTGTTGACATGCAATTCCCAAGGTCAGCTAAGTTCCTTGAGGCAAGAATAGATCAGTGATTAGCAGGAGAGCTGAATTTCTAAAATTAACCTATTACAGGCCAGTTGAATTCTCAACTAAGTTCAGAGATTAAGAACTATGACTTAAGCAATTACAGGACAAAAAGCAGTTACGGATAAAAATCAATTAATTATAAATAGGATAAAAAAAACATGATACAGACTCAACCTTAATCTTCTCAGGATTTCCCTGGACCAGTTAAGTCACAAGGTACAATTCCTATACCTATTTTTATTTGTTATCATAATTTCAGATTCAAGATGTCCCTGGAACAGGACATCCCAGTTAATCTTTGGTGAATTATTTGATGAACTCGTTGGTAGCTAGTGCTGCTAGTTTATTCATCCAAAAGGTGGCTGGTCAAAATAGGTCAGCTGCTTGTCAACCCAAACTTGAAATTGAATTCCATACATAGTGTCATGGAACATCTCAGGAATGATTCTCGTCAAAGCTTATGAGTCGAATGATTAGAATAATTATCATTCTGAGCAGATGAAGGCTATTTTCTCCCTGTCTTCCTTTGCTTTGATGATGTGTTAGGATCTCCTTCAAAAGTCCAATACTGAAGATTACTAGCTTCCTAACAACCCAGGGTATCTCAAACTCATCCATGATTTACTGGTCATTTTATAGTCTACATACATTTGGATTTCCCCAGGCGTCAGCATCAACACTATGGGTAATACATGTAGACCTCAAGACTTTAAGAGGAGACCATTGGCTGACACTTCCTTTGGGTGGTTTCTTAGTTCTTCCCTCTCTGAGAAAACATCTTCCGGGATTTTTCTAGGAAGGCTAGAAGGGAATACAGTGGATTCTGTAGGTTGCACCTACATTCTACTCATGGAACAATAATGTGGGAGTCTTCATACTGAGTTTCTGCCTCAAATGATTTTTTCATTCTTTACGTACCGGGCAGTCACCAAAGTCAACCCTCTCTAAACACACTTTTGTGTTTGAGAGTTCAATACCCTCTCTTCTGTCACTTTCCCCATCTCCTCTTCTCTAACTTTGTACATCTGGCATTTCTTTAGGGCTATTTCAATTTTCTTATAGAGCCCAGCAGCTTCCCTGATGAGGGCATACAATGCCAAGCGGTCCTGTGCCAGTGTCTCCCATATCATACAATCAATTCTAAAGTTCTTAAGATGGCTCTTGAGAGTGTCCTTTTATTGCTTTTTCTGACCATCTTGTGAGCTCTTGCCCTGTGTGAATTCTCAGTAAAAGTTTTTTTTGGCAAACATGCATTTGACATCCAATCAGTGTGGCTGGCCCACCAGAGTTGTGCTCTCTGCAGCAGAGTTGAACGCTTGATAGTTTAGTTTGAGAAAAGATCTCAGCGTCCTGCCAGGCAATCGTCAGAATCTTCCTAAGACAATTCAAATGGAAGTGATTAGTTTTTCTGGCTTGGACAGTCGGCCAGGTTTCTCAGGTATACAACTCAACGCAATGGCTCTGTAGGCCTTAGTTTGATAGTTTCTCTCCCGCACTTTCCTCCAGAGCCTCCCAAACCCTGAGCTAGTTCTGGCAATGTGTGTGTCAACCTCGTTATCGGTGTGTACCCTTCCAAAGTATACTGCCAAGGCAAGTGAACTTCTCCACAGCATTCACAATGTCTGTTTGCTGTTCCACATATGGATGGTGTGATGCTGAGTGATGGAACCACCTTTATTTTCTTGGTGTTGATTGTTAGACCAAAATTAGCACCAGCAGCAGAAAATGGATCCATACTTTATTGCATCTCAGAGGCTCCATTGAGTGTAAGTCACCTAATGTATTCCTCAGTTTTCTCAATTGTAAAAATAAGGATAATAATAGAACTATTGTAAGGACCAAATGAGATATTTATAAAGTGCCTGGCACACAGTAGGTACTTAATAAATGCATATTCCTTCCCTCCTTCCTCTGTATCTTTGATCTCAGTGCCAAGAGATACTCCTAATGTCATGCATTCCTCATGGGAATACAATTCTAAAACCTGCTGCCACTGTTCCAAGGATTTAACATCCATTCTTCTTTTTAATATGTCAGACAGCAATACCCAAGTATAAAACCTTGTAAGAAGACCGTGTAGGTCTAGCACAGAGGCAGAAGGACAGTAATAATAATGACAACCGACATTTAAATAGCACTTACTATGTGCCAGACATGGTGCCAAGTACTTTATTACCTCATTTGAGCCTCAAAACAAAGTAGGTGCTATTATGATTCCCCTTTCCCAGATGAGGAAACTGAGGCAGGCAGAGTCACAAAGCTGGTAAATGTCTGAGGCCAGATTTGGCCTCCCTGACTCCTGATTTAGTCCTCTTTCCATTGAACCCCCTGGCTGCTTCTATTTCCAGACACTGCTTTGTGGTGGAGTGGATAGAAGGTTAAATGTACAATCAGCATGAGTTGATTTTGGATCTTGCTTGAGACCCTTCCTGCCTTTGTGACCTCTTGATCTTATGAACCTTAGCTCTCTATAAGTCTCAGTTTCCTCATCTGTAAAATTGAGACAACAGCAGCACCTGTTTCAGAGGTTTGTTGTGAGGATCGAGTGGGATAACGTTGTCAAACTGTTTTGGAAATTTTAAAGAAGGGAGGGAACAAGCACTTATTAAACACTATGTTGTGTCAGGCACCGTGCAATGGGCTTTACAAACATCTCCTTTGAGATAAAAGGTATATAAAGGGTAACTATTATTATCTGAAGGTGATTAGGAAAAGTTATTTAAAAGGCCCTATTCAATAGCCCCCCCTCCAAAGGAAAATTCTAGGGACATCCATAGGCTGCTCCTACAGTGACAAAAATCCACACGGAAAAATTTTCCTGAATGATGACTCTATATCCCCACCAGGGAGCGCTGTGAACAGGTCACTCTATGTGTCTGCAATAGGGAGCGCTGTGAACAGGTCACTATACTCTGTCCCCACCAGGGGGCGCTGTGAACAGGTCACTATGTGTCCCCACCAGGGGGCGCTGTGAACAGGTCACTACACTGTCCCACCAGGGAGCGCTGTGAACAGGTCACTCTATGTGTCTGCAACAGAGAGCGCTGTGAACAGGCCACTTTATGTGTCCCCACCAGGGAGCGCTACGAACAGGTCACTCTATGTGTCTCCATCAGGAAGCGCTGTGAACAGGTCACTATACTCTGTCCCCACCAGAAAGCGCTGTGAACAGATTACTCTACGGTCACTCTATGTGTCCCCACCAGGGAGCGCTGTGAACAAGTCACTATGTGGGCCCACCAGGGGGCGCTGTGAACAGGTCACTATGTGTCCCCACCAGGGGGCGCTGTGAACAGGTCACTACACTGTCCCACCAGGGAGCGCTGTGAACAGGTCACTCTATGTGTCTGCAACAGAGAGCGCTGTGAACAGGTCATTCTGTCTGTGCCCACCAGAGAGCACTATGAACAGGTCACTACACTCTGCCCACCAGGGAGCGCTGTCAACAGGTCCTTCTTTCTGGCCCCACCAGGGAGATCCATGAACTCTATGTGTCCCCACTGGAAAGCATTGTTAACAGGTCATTCTATCACTACCAGAGAGGGCTGTTAACAAGTCATTCTGTCTGGGCCCACTAGGGAGAGCTGTGAACAGGCCATTACATTCTGTCTCCACCAGGGGGCGCTGTGAATAGATTATGCATTTATAGCTTTAGGGATGGAAGAGGATTGTTAGATCCTTCACTCTAATGCCTTCATTTTAGATTACCTGACCCTCTTAAGACATAAGAGCCATTGCATATAGTGTCACATTTGGTCCATGTTTTTGTAAGTTTTGTTGAACGGTTTTTTCCTCTCTGATTCTTTGTCATGAGAGTTTTCCGAGGGAGGGATGGGAATATATTAAAAAATAAGAAAGATGACAATTCAAATACAAAATGTTTTAAGATAGATTTTAATACTTTTTTTCCCACACTGCCTAAATTTTCCCCAGGATCTCCCACCTCTTTTCAAAGATCCACGTTTTCTCCCTTTCCACGTTATCCCTGCATTCAAGAGCTCCCCGGAATTCTAATTCCCAGAGCTCTTAGCCATTTGGCGGCACCCTCATCCCTGGTGGGCCTTTGACACTCCATCTCACCTTCCATTTTAATTTTATCCTGACCTCCAAGGTGGGCAGGGGAAAAGACTTCATAAAAAAAAAAAATGTTGGAGGCTGAATGTAAATCAACACATGCTATGTTCACTTTTTTCCTTTTTCTTCTGTTAATTTTTTTTCTCTCCAGGTTTTTCTTTTTTGTGCTGATTTTTCTCTCTCAACATGGTTCATAAATAAATGTATATAAAAAATGAATGTACATGTATAACCAGGAAAATATATATAAAAAAGAACATTATGTAAGAAAGAAAGGTCACATATACATAACAGCTAACATTTATAGAGTGCTTTAATATAGTGCAATGCACTTTACAAATATCATGTACACAGGAGATTTCCACATCCTTCTGCACCTGCCTGATCTCAAGCTTCAGGTGAAAAGCTCTTCTCAATCCCCCGATGCATGTGTCCCCTCAGGAATGGTGGCTTCCACCTGCACCAGACCCAGGCAACTTCTCCTTCCTGTTGTCCTGGCTATACTTATCTCCTGCTTTTTATACTAAGGTAACATACTCCCAAGGAGAAGGAGGCAGGTGTAGACAGCATAGAAATGAGCCACACCAAGATTTTGGCCACATAAAGATTTAATGTTTCCTCTGATTGTGCTGTAGGAGTGAGTGAACTCCAATTCTCTTAGATGTCTGGAGTTTGAGACCAGTAGCAAGAGGAGACCTCAAAGCCGCTAAGATACGTGGGAAAACTCACCCACAAAGCATCCCTTATTGTTAGTGTGCAAAGTTGCAATTCCAGGATCCTAGGGCCCAAAGAAGCAGCAGGTTATACTGGAGCTACCTAAAGGATCCCTGGTAGACTAAACAAGTCCCGTCCTTCCTCTTTCTCTTCCAATTTAGGGATCCTTCCGCATATAGGGAAATTTATATTACCTCAAAAAACAGCATGGAACTTTTACATCTGGGATGGGAGAAGCAATACTTCTGTGTACAATGTACTACAGTTATGTATATCAGCCAGGAAAAAAAACAACTGGTTTGTGAACAATCTGATGCAGTGGATGGATTGCTAGACTCAGCATCCAGATCTGGGCTCGAGACCTCCCCCTGATCCATCCTATCGATTAGCACAGTGCCCGGCACATAGTAAGTACTAATAAGTGCTTCTCCATTCATCGATTGATTAAACCCTCGTGGCACCCGACACTGTACCTTGTAGAGAAAGTATCTGAACATTTCTAGAGGGATCTCCAAGATGCTCATTCCCTATACCACCTGATGGCAGACCTAGCTTAGCTATAGAGGGGTAGATCCTGCTGACCTAGATCATTTCAAAACAATTGATAAGAGGCTCCTCCCTTTGGCGCTCCTTAAGACTCCTTAAGATGCAACATAATTTATTGAACTTGTAATCAGGAGACCTAAATATTTTAGGTCAAAGAGAGGGGGGAGAGGGGAGGAGTTACTCAGGGTGTAATCTCTTATTTCCACCTCCAGATGGCACTCCAAGCTTGAGCTGAGCCAACTACTGTCTCCTGCAGGGGTTCCCTTTTCTGTAGCAATAAAAAACCCCAACACTTACATAGTACCAACTGCACACCAGACGCTGGGTTAAGCATTTCAGTTATCCATGTATTGGTCTACCTGCCACCGAGGGGAGGGGTTGGGAGAAAGGAGGAGAAAATTGGAACAAAAGGTTTGGCAATTGTCAATGCTAAAAAATTACCCATGCAAAGATCTTGTAAATAAAAAGCTATAAAAAAAGCATTTCAGTTGTTATCCCCCCCTTTGATACAGCACCAGCAATAGGTTTTTACAGATGAAGAAACTGAGGCAAACGGAGGTTAAGCGTTTACAGCCTATGAGTGAGTCTGAATTTGAATTCAGGTCTTGGGGATGTCAGGAGCAGGCGCTGTCCATGGTCCCCGTGCCACCCGCCTGTGATCATATGTGTGAGAACAGTTCCACGGGTCCTGCAGCTGCCGCTTTTTCTTATTAATCCCCACATCTTGAATTCTCCATGAATTGAATGGGGTTAAGCTACCACGTGCCCGCATTTGTAGGGCGCTGGAAACAGAAAGACTAAAGGGCAACACTTCTTACCCTCAGAGAACTAACTCAATGGGGAGCAGCGTTTATGCACAAAGGTGGATACAACAAATCAAGGCCTCACAAGGTAACTGTGGACATACAGTTAACCTCCCATGGACAAAAGGCCTCTCAAGGGAGGAACTGGTTTAAGCTGAAGCTTGAAGGAAGCCAGGGATCCTGGGAGGAGAGGAAGAACAGCTTTCTCTTTTGGTATAGAGGTGGAGTGATGTGTGAAGAATCCGTATATCAGTATGGAAGGACAAAGTATGTGGGGGGAGCGGTGGAAGAAGACTGGAAAAGTGGGAAGATGTGAAGAGCCATATATATATATATATGTATGTATGTATAAAACTTTTATCTTCAAAATACATACATAGATAGTTTTCAACATTCACTCCTATTTATTTATTTTGCTGAGGTAACTGGGGTTAAGTGACTTGCCTAGGGCCACACAGTCAGGAAGTGTTAAGTGTCTGAGGTCACATTTGAACTCAGGGCCTCCTGACTTCAGGGCTGGTGCTCTATCCACTTCACCACCTAGCTGCCCCACAACATTCACTAATTTTTTTTATCATAGCTTTTTATTTACAAGACATATGCATGGGTAATTTCTCATCATTGACAATTGCAAAATCTTTTGTTCCAACTTTTCCTCTCCTTCCCTCCACCCCCTCCCCCAAATGACAGGTTGACCAATACATGTTAAATATGTTAAAGTATAAATTAAACACAATATAAGTATACATGTCCATACAGTTATTTTGCTGTACAAAAAGAATCAGACTTTGAAATAGTGTACAATTAACCTGTGAAAGAAATCAAAAATGCAGGCGGACAAAAATAGAGGGATTGGGAATTCTATGTAATGGTTCATAGTCATCTCTCAGAGTGCTTTCTCTGGGTGTAGCTGGTTCACTGCTCTATTGGAACTGATTTGGTTCATCTCATTCTGGAGATGGCCACCTCCATTGGAATTGATCATCATATAGTATTGTTGTTGAAGTATATAATGATCTCCTGGTCCTGCTCATTTCACTCAGCATCAGTTCCTGTAAGTCTCTCCAGGTCTCTCTGAAATCATCCTGTTGGTCATTTCTTACCAAACAATAATATTCTGTAACATTCATATACCACAATTTATTCAGCCATTCCCCAGCTGATGGGCATCCACTCAGTTTCCAGTTTCTAGCCACTACAAACAGGACTGCCACAAACATTTTAGCACATACAGGTCCCTTTCCCTTCTTTAGTATCTCTTTGGGATATAAGCACCGTAGAAACACTGCTGGATCAAAGGGTATGCACAGTTTGATAGGTTTTTGAGCATAGTTCCAAATCACTCTCCAGAATGGCTGGATGTATTCACAATTCCACCAACAATGTAGCAGTGTCCCTGCACAACATTCACTCTTGCAAAATCTTGTGCTCCAATTTTTTTCTCCTTTCCTTTCCTCCTGCCCCATCCCCCAGAACTGAGTAATTCAATATATGTTAAACATGTGTAATTTTTCTATACATATTTCCACAATTATCCTGCACAAGAAAAATCAGATCAAAAAGGAAAAAAATAGATAGAAAACAAATGCAAACAAACAACAACAACAACAAAGTGAAAATACTATGCTGTGATCCACACTCTGTTCCCACAATTCTCTCCCTGGAGAGCAGATGGCTCTCTACATCCAATGGAACTGGGCTCTCTACATCCAATGGAACTGGCCTCAATTATCTTGCCATTGAGAAGAGCCACCAGAATAGATCATTGTATAATCCTTGCAATTGTCATGTGCAATGTTCTCTTGATTTTACTCACTTCAATTAGCATCAGTTCATGTAAGTCTCTCCAGGCCTTTCTGAAATCATCCTGCTGATTGTTTCTTATAGAAAAATAATATTCCATAATACTCATATACCATAACTTATTCAACCATTCTCCAACTGATGGGCAACAACTCAGTTTCCAGTCTACACTACAAAAAAAAAGCTGCTACAAACATTTTTGCACATGTGAGTCCTTTTCTTTTTTTATGATTTCTTTGGGAGATAAGCCCAGTAGAGACACGACTGGATGAAAAGGTATGCACATTTTGATAGCCTTTAGGGTATAGTTCCAAATTGCTCTCCAGAATGATCAGATTTGTTCACAATTCAACCGACAATGTATCAGTGTCCCAGTTTTCCCAAATCCCTCCAACATTCATCCTTATCTTCTCCTGTCATTTTAGCCAATCTGAGAGATGTGTAGTGGTAGTATCTCAGAGTTGTCTTAATTTGCATTTCTCTGATCAATAGTAATTTAGAGCATTTTTTCATGTGACTAGAAATGGTTTTAATTTCATCTGAAAATTGTTTGTTCATATCTTTTACCATTTATCAATTGGAGAATGTTTTGAATTCTTATAAATTTGAGTCACTTCTTTATGTATTTTAGAAATGAGGCTTTTATCCTGGAGATCACTTAACTGATGCTAAGTGAAATGAGCAGAACCAGGAGGTCACTGTACATGGCAACAAGAAGATTATAAAATGATCAATTCTGATGGACATAGCTCTCTTCAACAATGAGATGATTCAAGCCAGTTCCAATGATCTTGTGATGAAGAGAGCCATCTACACCCAGAGAGAGGCTTGTGGATCACACTGAGTGAAAAACATAGGATTTTCACTCTTTTTATTTGTTGTTTGCTTGCATTTTATTTTCTTTCTCATTTTTTCCCTGCTTGATCTGATTTTTCTTGTGCAGCAAGAGAATTGCATAAATATGTATGCATATATGGATTTAGCATATATTTCTACTATGTTTAACATATATTGGATTTCTTGACTTCCAGGGCAGGGGGTAGGAGAAGGGGAGGGAAAATTGGAACACAAGATTTTGCAAGGTTTAATGCTGGATACTTATCTATGTATATGTTTGGAAAATAAAAAGCTTTAAAAAAAAAAAAAAAAAAAGACATGTGGCCTTTTTCAGAACTGTTGGATGTAAAAATCTTTCCCCAAAATCTTGTCTGCATTGATTTTGTTTGTACAAAAACTTTTTAACTTAATATATTCAAAATTATCCATTTTGCATTCTATAATGTACTCTAGTTCTTCTTTGGCTACACATTCCTTCCTTTTCTACAGATCTGATTTGTTCTTCTAATTTGCTTGCAGTATCACTCTTTATATCTAAATCATTAACCCATTTTGACCTTATCTTTGATCAGGGTGTTAGGTGTGAACCAATGCCTAGTTTCTGCCATATTAATTTCCAATTTTCCCATCAATTTTTGTCAAATAGTGAGTTCTTATCCCAGAAGCTGGGATCTTTGGGTTTTATCAAACACAAAATTACTATAGTCATCGACTAGTGAACTAACCTACCTATTCCATTCATTGACTATTTCTTAGCCCGTACCAAATGGTTTTGATGGCCATTGCTTTGTAATATAGTTTTAATTTGGTACATCTAGGACACCTTCATTTGCATTTTATTCATTAATTCCCTTGAAATTCTTGGTTTTTTGTTCTTCCAGATGAACTTTGTTTTTTTTTTCCCCCTAGATCTGTAAAATAATTCCTTGGGAGTTTGATTGGTATGGCACTGAATAAGTAAGTTAATTTATGTAGAATTGTCATTTTTATTATATTAGTTTGAAGGGCCTTAAATTTCAAACAGAAGAATTTGGTTTTGTTCTTGGATACATAGGGAGCCATTGAAATTTCTTGAAGCAGGGAGAGCAATTGGAAGATTATTATGATGGTCCAGACAAGAAGTGCTGAAAGCATGGAATGGGAACTGTGTGAAATAAGTAGGGTGTACCCAAGAGATCTTGTAGGGATAGAAATAACATAATTTGACAATAGATTAGAAAAGTGGAATGAGTGAGAATAAGGAGTCAAGAGTGATACCTAGGATAGAAACCTGGGAAATGGGGCAGGGGAAAGAATAGTGGTGCTCCAGACAATAAAAGGGAAATTAGGAATGAGGGAAAGTTGGAGGGGGCAGGGAGATGCAAGTTCTACTTTGGATGTGTTAAAATGGAGATACTCCTGAATTCATCTAGTTTGAGATGTCCAAAAGCCAATTGGTGATAAGGAGATAGGTAGATATAGATAAATAAATCTAGTAATCCTCTACCTCGAAATTATCATTGAATCCATGGAAATTGATGAGATCACCCAATGAGATAGGATAAATGGAGAAGAGAATCCAGAGCCCTGGATAGTGGGCATGGTATGGATGATGAGCCTTCTACCCTTCTACATGTTGGAGATACAAAGGGAGAAAAGAAATCCTTCTTACACCAAAGAAGCTTATATTTTATTTGGAAGAAACAATGTGGACATAGAAAATTAAATATAAAAGATATGCAAAATAATTTGATGGAGGGGAGAAGGAGGAAAACCAATAATCAGCTCCAGCTACTGACCAACTGCCCCCAAAGGGCAGATGCTGCGTCCCCACTTCCTTAATAGCCATAGCTACTAGACCAGGAAAGGGAAGTTCCCACCCACCAAAGACCTAGGCTCTGACAAATGGCTCAATAGCAGAAACAGATAGCTTTTTATCCTTGGAAATGACATTAAAAGGGTTCGTTAGATTTGCTTTGCTGCTGCACCCTAAGGACTACTAGTCCTTTCTATCTGACTTGCAATTGAAATTTCCTCTATGTGTTTTTTCTCCCTTGAGAATCTGAGCTCCTTGAGATCAGACTGTCTCCTATTTTCTACTTATATCCCCAGTGTTTAATGCAATTCTTTCTCTTCTGGTTCTCTTCCCATCTCTCTGCCCCTCCTGTCCATCCCACTTTAGTCTCTTTTGCTGGCCATGCATCCAGTTTATTGTCTGGTTATGTATAGTAGTAACCTAACAAATGCTTTTAAAAATTCATTCATTCAATACAAAGAGTTCACAAAGAACAGGAGTTCCTGATGATACAGTAGAAGAGCAGAGTAGAAGAACACAAGAGGGAGTGGAGAGAAGGCTGAAGAAGGATCAAGTTCCGATTTAGCCTCAGATACTCACTAGCTATACGACATTGGTTGAGTCAGTCCCTTAAACTCTTTCTGCCTCTGCTTTATCATTTGTAAAATGGGGGCAAATTGTAGGACCTCTTTTCTAGGGTTGTTGTGAGGATCAAATGAGATAACTGTAATGTGTTTTGCAAAACTTAAAACATACGACATAAATACTAGCTATTATGAGGAGGAGGAAGGAGAGTTGACTGGGTCAGGGTGCTGAATTATAAGAATTTTGATTAGACCTATAGGTCTGTAGTGATCGTCATAGAAAAAAAAAAACTGGTAATAGTGATTTGATTCTCAATCCTTGAAAGAGTAATGGAAACCAGGAGTGAGGAAGACAAGGCTGTAGGTCAAATGGCTTCCCTTGTCTTGCCTGATGCTCAAGGCAGGAAATTAATGGAGTCCTGGGACATTCTATCTAACAATAACTCATTTATTTAACTCAAAAATCAACTTTGCCCTTATTCCATCGAGGTTTTAATCTTTCTAATTTCACATGCCATAAGAATTTATTCATATGCAGATTTGATTCATTTATTAATACAGACATGAAATAGGAAGTAAGATTTGCATCATATTCCTGTCTTCAACTCAACATATCCTGTGCTGTTCTGTTCTTAGTTTTCCCATACTCAATTTTAGGTAAGTACCACGGATAGTTCCAGAGCCAGAAGGAACCTATAATGTTACTAGTCCAACTCCATGAATCAATCAGTAAATATTTATTAAAGTGCCAGAATATTACACTGGGAATAGAGCAAGTTAAAAGACAGCCCCTGCCCTTAAGGAATCCACAACTTAATTGGAAAGACAATATGCAAATAACTATGTACAAGCAAGCTATATATAGGATAGATAAATGAAAAATAACAGAGAAAAGGCATAAGAATCAAGAGGGATTGGGAGAGGCTCCCTTTAGAACATAGGCTTTTAGCTGGGACTTGAAAGAAAACAGGACTCCTAAGACCCAGAAGACTTCATGCCCAGGATCACAAGTCAATGCTCCCAAATGACTTTTTAGGAAAACGTTTCTCCGTAGTCAATTTTCCAACTTTCCTGGGAGAAGAAGAAATCATCTCGCTTTCATCCTGCTCCTGGCTACTCAGCAAGGTAAACATTTTCTGATTCTAGCTCCTGAATAACAGCTAGAAGTATCCAAGACTTGATTGGAGCTCAGTCCCCCTGAGTCCAGACAGAGAGAGCTTTATTCACTGCGCCGTCTAACCAATATCTCCAAGGATATGAAGGACTATCATGAGAATATGAAGGGTTTTATTTGTTCTTTCTTACCTTAGAAAGCAGGACTAGGAGGAATGGTTATAAATTACATGGTAATAGATTTATGATGAACATAAGGAAGAATCTCAGGCACTAGCTGTGTTAACCTGGGCAAGTCACTTCACCTACTTGTCTCAGTTTCATCATTTGTAAAAATGGAGATGGTCATAGCATCTACATCTCAGAGTGACTGAGAAGATCAAATGAGATCATGTTTGCAAAAACCTTTGCAAATCTTAAAAGTCCTATATAAAGTCTAGTTATTATGAATAATTATTTCATTTAATATTATTTTATTAATTAGTAATAAAATGGTGCTTTGTTTGAGTCAGAAAGACCCAAGGTCAGATGACTAGATGATGATCCTGGGCAAGACCTTAACTCAAATTTCTCAAGTTGCCTCAAGCAATTCTCTGGGATTTATCTGCTAAGTAATAGAATCTATAGTTGATATAGGTGGTTCCCACCCTGGGACACCCTCTCACCTTAATGGAAAGGGATCAAAATCCTAAAAATCAGAGCTATCCAAATCTGATAGTCTATGATTGTATGGAAAATCCCACCAGTCAACAGCATTTATTAATTCCTTAATGTGTGCTAGGTATTATGTTAAGTCCTGAAGATACAAAGAAAGGTAGAATTATGAGTTGCCTCCAAGGTCAAGTTTAATGAGAAATGAAAATACATTAAAATACTAGATATATAATATATGTGTATAAATGTGTATACATATAAATATATGCGATATATTCCATATAAACAGAAGATAATCCCAAAGGGAAGGTGGGATAGGTTCTACCACAGAAGGTGGGATTTGAACTGAATCTTGAAGGAGGTCAAGAAAGCCAGGAGGTAGAGGTGAGAAGAGGGAGCATTCCAAGTTAGACAGAGCAAAGGAACTGAGTAGGGAATGAAGTGCTGAATGTGAGGAACAGCAAGATAGTCGGTGTAGTTGGATCTTTAAATATGGGCAGAGGTGAGACACAAAGCATAGGAAGATGGCAAAGGAGGCTGAGGGCAAACACAGGATTTGTTATTTGATCCTGTAGGTGATACAGGGACTGGAGATTTTTGAGTAAGAGGGTGATATACTAGGGGAGAGAGTTGGGGGAAGAGAGGGAGGAAAAAAATGTACTACAAGGGTTCATAAGGATGAATGTTTAAAATTATCTATGCATATGTTTTGAAAATAAAAAGCTTTAATTAAAAAATGAGGGTGATATAATAAAACCTGTGCTTTGTGAAAAGTTACTGGCAGGTGAGGGAAGGATGCACTGGAGTGGTGAAAGAACTTCTGGCAGGGAAACCATCAAGCAGGGTGTTGGACATGAAGCTCTCATGCTAGCATTGTCCCAGGTCAAGAATGATGATGGGACAGGATGAGGCTCTTGTGAATCATTGAGCATTTAACACGCATGTCCTGGGGTAGCAAGGACACAGAAGCACTCTTATTTCTAGATGTGCTTCCCATCCCCATCCCCACCCCATTTGCTTCTATTTGGAAGGAGTCTGGAAGGTACATCAGAAGTCATCAAGATATGATGACTTGGGGCAGCTACATGGTGCAGAAAATAGAACAATGAGCCAGATTCGTCTTCCTGAGATCAAATCTGGCCACCGACACTTACTAGCTGTGTGATGTTGGACAAGTCACTTAACCTTATGGGCTTCAGTCGCCCGTCTGTAAAATGAGCTGGAGAAGGAAAGGGTGAACCATCCCAGCATCTTTGCCAAGAAAACACAAATAGGGTCACTGTGACTTGGAGAGGACTGGAACAACAAAAACAATATTGTGACTCATTAGAAACCAAGTCTGAGAGCCCCAGACTTCCCGTGACTGGGATTGTTTCAGGCTTCTAGAAGGACAGGAAGCTGTCAGAATCAGGGCCCAAAGACACTTTTCTCTTCTTTTAGGTAACAGAAAGTCTTCCTGTATAATGGATGGAGGACAGAAGCTGTATCGGGGAAATGCTGGTTCCGTCCTAGAAGACTATTGTTATAGTCCATCCGCGAGGTGATGGAGACCTGCACCAGAATGGTGGCCCTCAGAGGAGAGAAGAGGATGTGGACTAGAGGTATCGTCGAGGTAGAAATGACTGAATTTGACAATTAAGATGCATGGGCTGAGGGACTGAGTGAGCCGGGGAGCAAGTGAAGCTGACTTTAATAGGTCACAATGCTGATGGTATTGCCCATCCCTCAGTGATAGGAAAGTTGGTAAGAGGGGACAGTTAAAGGGAAAGATCATGAATTCATTTTTGGGAAGTCATTTATGTGTTGAGTTTAAGCTGCTGGTGATTTAACCTGCAGCTGGCAATGTGAGCCTGGAGTCCAGGAGAAAGGCTAAGGTTAGGAATCATTGGAAAAGAGAGGGTTATTGAACCTATGGGAGCTGAGGAGGTCACTGCAACAGTTACTGCAGGGGAAGATTCTGTTCCATTCTAGACCAAGAAAAGAAGAGAGTCCAAGACAGCTCTCGGAAACATTTACAACTAGAGGGCATGAACTGGAGGAAGAGCCAACAAAGAGACCAAAGGAGCAGTCAAAAAGGAGGGAGGGAGAGAGAGAGAGAGAGGGAGGGAGGAAGGGAGGGAAAGAGAGAAAGAAGGAAGAAAGGGATGGATAGATGAAAGCAGGAAGGAAGGAAGGGATGGAGGGAGGGAGGAATGCAGGAAGGAAGGAAGGGAGGGAGGGAGAGAGGGATGAAAGAAGGGATGAAAGGAGAGAGAAAAGGAAGGAAGGAAGGGATGGAGGGAGGAATGCAGGAAGGAAGGAAGTAAGGGTGGGAGGGAGAGAGGGATTAAAAAGGGATAAAAGGAGACAGAGAAGGAAGGAAAGAAGAGATGGAAGGAGGGAGGGAGGGAGAAAGGGAAGAAGACATGGAAAGAAGATGGGAGAAAGGAAAGAAAGGAGAAAGAAAAGGTGGGAGGAAGAAAGGATGGGAAGGAGGGAGGAAGAGAGAGAGAAAGCAAGAGAGACAGTAGGGAGATTGGGAGGAAGAAAGCATTTATGGAGTGCCTACTATATAACCAAGCATTTTACCAATATTATTGCATTTGATCCTCACAAAAACCATGGAAGATAAGCATTATTATCTCAATTTTACAGTTGAGGAAACTGGAAGAGACAGAGGTTAACTGATTTGTCCTGAGATAATGTCTGTAGCTGGATTTCAGCTTTTTCTGACTTCAGACCTGGGTCCCGGAAACCTAGAGAAGAAAATATTCAGAATAAGAGTGAAGGGCAGTGTCAAAGGCTGAGGAGAAGTCAGCAATAATGCAGACTGAGAAAAGCCCATTAAAATTAGGGGATCACGGGAAACTTTGGAGAGAGGTTTCAGCTGACGGATGAGGCTAGAAGCTAGATTTTGAAGAATTAAGTTAAAACTGAGAAGAAAGAAAGTGGAGGAATCCAATGTAGACGGCCTTCTCAAAAGGGAGGGGAGATATGGGAGGATAATAAGGAATGAACAGATCAAATGAGGATGTTTAAGCACAGGGGAGATGAGGGTATTTTTGTGGGTAACGGGGAAGCAGCCGATAGACAAGGAGAGAATAAAGATGGTAAAGTGGGAGAAGGAGCACTCTGCTGTAGAAGATGGGATGGAACGGGATCAAAGGCACATGTGGAGGAGTTTGCCTTCATACGGAGAATGGTCACCTCTTAATGGAAGACGGGAATGGAGGAAGACATCTGAGCAACTGAGATGAAGAAGAGAAAAGAGGGAACACTGTAAATGGCCTCATTTTTTTGACAAAAGTCTGTCGAGATCCTCAGCTGAGAGGGTCCGAGAGAGGTCTCTGGGATGAGTAAGTTAGTTAATTGATCAGGGAGATGTACAGGGATTTACCTGTTGCAGTGACAGCATTTGGGACGGTTGTAAGAATTTGTAGGGTTCGGTCAGCAATTTTGTGATTTTCTCTGGTGTCATTCAGCGGCAAGTGACCAGGAATGAAGGCTGCAACAGTGGCTGCAGTCCAAGATTAGGACTTGTATGGTGTGTCTGGTGACAGAACAAAGAGCGAGGAATCTGAGGGTGGGAGATAGTCTAGAGGACAGAATCCTTGACCAAAAGTTCGAGTTGGGGAAGGAAGGAAGCTCTGGCCAATGAAGGAATGGTGGCCTGGGAAACAACTGATGGATGAATTAAGGATTATGTGAGGATGAAGAACAAGGTTATAAGGCATTGTAACCAGATAAAGGAACCCTCCCCAAAATTCACCCCTCTCTGTTCTTTATCCAGTTCTCTTACTGTCACTTGCCTGGAGGTTATGGTCCCTCCTTGCTCTTTCCCTCAGGATGATTATTTCCACTCATGGAAACTATACCTCTCAGAAACTACAGATCCCACAATGCTTCACACAATACCCTTCTCCCAAAGAACTCTCATTCCCATATTGCAGTGCTCTCTGGCAGTACGGCTCTCGCCATTTCCAACACGACAAAACTACAAATCCTACAATTCTCTGTGACTCCCACCTCATTGTCATCTGACTGACTGGTAAAAACAGGGATTCATGACTCAAATATGCCACTCCCAGAAACTTGGTTATCCACTTCATTTAGTAATCTACTTCTTTTACCAAATGAATTATGGGTCCACTTTTGGTTCTAGAATTGATCAGATTCTCCTATCCATGTTATTTCCTACTTTTAAAAAGAAGGGATTTTGTGATTTATTAAGTATCACCCTCAGGAAGGAAAATGACATAAGCTAAGCATAGGATAAGGCAAGGTTTGAGCGTAGGACCGATCATTGGGTCCAAGAAAAATATAACTACCGTCCTCTGTGTTTTGGATGTTTGTTGGTCCCAAAGGACTTATTTTTAGTAATCTAAAGTATTTCTAAATTCAAGCATTTTTTGTTTAGAGAGGCTGAGGAAGAAATGTTTGGATTAACACTAATAATAGCTAACATTTATAGAGTATGTCCTGTGTGCCCCAAACTGTGCTAAGCAATTTACAGTTGTGAGATTGATGTGACTTACTCTCTTCCCCATTCAGGAAGAAGCTATTATCAGATCATTCACAGACTATCTCCGAAGAACCCTTTAGCAATCCCCATTATCCATCCCCCATCCTGGGAGTCTTCAAGTAATCTTTTGAGATGTAGATTAGCAGATATCTGTAGCCAGGTACATTCCACCTGGTTCTTGACCTCTAGCCCTCTGAGTTGCCTTTACTTCTCTGGTTGCCATGAGAAACCCCTAAGAGTAAATTTCCCCTATAAAAGATTTGCTTTTGTTGCTAAGGGGGGCAGTTTGTTGGTGTAGTGGATAAAGCACAAGCTCTGAAATCAGGAGGACCTGAGTTCAAATCTATCCTCAGATACTTCCTAGCTGTGTGACCATGGGCAAGTCACTTAACCCCCATTGCCTCAGCTTAAAAAAAAAAAAAAATTTGTTACTAAGTTTTCTTCAGGACTAATCCCATTATGACTTATTCTCTTTTTCTCCCTCATAGTGCCTTCCTTCTAATGGCACCATTTTCCTTACCCTAGCTAACTCTGGGCAGTTTAACTTGCCAGACAATAGCATTCTCCCATCTCAGGGAGTATTTACTTTTTCCTGGTTAATTCTAAGTTTCCCTGGGGAACTTATTTTTTGCTTAGTCTATAAGTTCTCCCAATTCTATTTCATATTTACCATTCTTGGTGTCTATTTCATCCCTCCATTTTGTCTGCATCCTCTTTTCTAAATAAATCTACCTTTTGTCAGAGTGGCCATTGTGAATTTGTTACATGTTTATTTTGAACTAGGAATTGCTATCACACCACATCCATCTCATCTGATAACAAATAAAATAACAATATGGTAACAATAATGTTACATAATTTTTCCTTTGACAATTTGAATAGGAAACTCCCAATTAAGAAACTCCCTTCCCCCTCTACCAATGCAGACAAGGCCCTCTATCCCCTGTGCCACTCTAGCTCTCTCTTCAATAAATGAGTTTTATTGATATTCTTTTCATTCAGCAGAAATCTTTTATCTTTTTAAAAAATTGTTTTCTTTTTCTGGTTATAATGTACATCAATTTTTAAAGGTACATTTCTTTATGAATCCTATTGGGAAAGAAAAATCAGAATAAAAAGGAAAAACCATGAAAGAATTAAAAAAAAAAAAACCAGAAGAAAAAAGGGGGAAAAAAAAGTGAACATAGTATGTGTTGACTTACATTCAATCTCCATAGTTCTTCTTATAGATGTAGATGGTGTTTCCTATTCAGAGTTCATTAGAATGTTTTGGACCTTCGAACCGCTGAGAAGAAATAAGCCTTTCATAGTTAATCATTGCACAATCTTGCTGTTCCTGCATATACTGTATTTCTGGTTCTGCTTGTTTCGTTCAGCATCCGTTCAGGTAAATCTTTCCAGGCCTTTCTAAAATCAGTTTGTTCATTTTTTATACAACAATAATATTCCATTACATTCATAGACCATAATTTATTCAGCCATTTTCCAATTGATGGAATCTACTCACTTTATAATTCTTTGTCAAAACAAAAAGGCTGCCACAAATATTTTTGCACATGTAGTAAATGTAGGTTTCTTTTTCATCCTTTGTGATTCCTTGGGGTACAGAACCAGTAATAGTACAAAGGATATGCAGAGTTTTTTAGTCCTTTGGGCAGAATTCCAAATTGTTCTCCAGATGGATCATCTCACAACTCCACCAACAATGTATTAGTGTCCCAGTTTCCCCCAACCCCTCTCACGTTTATCGTTATCTTTTCTTGTCATCTTAGCCAATCTGATAAGTATGAAATGGTACGTCAGAGTTGTTCTAATTTGCATTTCTCTAATCACTAGTGATTTATAGCATTTATATATGACATAGATGGTTTTAATTTCGTCGTCTGAAAATTGTCTTTTCATATCTTTTGATATTCAGTAGAAATCTTGAGAAAGCCAGAGAAGAGATAGAATGTTCTAAAGGTCTCGGTCCTCATTAGGTTCTCTTGTTGCATAGAAGTCTGTGGTCTCAGATGGGTTTGGGGGGCAACTGAATAATAACTCCTAGAGGTTTTAGGAAAGAAAAGAACTTTCTATAAAAGTTCTTTGATAAGAAAACTGCTCTGGATTAAACAAATGCTCTCGCTGAGTCGATTAGATGGACCACTAACTCCTCATTGGGTCCGATGTCTCTCACACGGACCCACTCAACCCTGCTTCTCTGCTGTTCCTCTGCCTGGCTGGAGTTTTTCCTTGGACTTTTCCAGTTCAGACTCAACCTTTCCCTGAAGTAAACACAAAAATCTTGAAGATAACTATGTTGGCAATAACCTCTTTTCTGCCTCCTGTCTTTTGTAGGATTCTATTCCTCCCTCTCTGAGCAGCAACAGATGATGATGTGACGTCTCTCTTGTCTTACTCTATTCTTTTAAACAGAAAATTATACTAGAGAGCAGAGAACTTTTTTTCTCAGCAGCAGATGGCAACAGGGAACAATCCAACCAATCTGCCTGGCAACAAGTGACACAACAGAGTTACGGCTTATTTTTTTCTGACACTGTTCTGAAATTGGTTCTTTCTTCTCCCTCTCTTCCATTTCCCTGCCTTTCTTGGTTTAGAAGCCAGGTTGTCTCTAGAAGGACCCAACCTTCACATAGTAATCAAATGCTTAACTTCCATGTGGGATCAGGTGTATTATTTCCATCCCACCTGTGATCCTGGCGAGGACTTAATGACCATCTCTATGCTGATGATTCTTAAGTCTTCCTTTCCTGCTCTAGCCTCTCTGCCGAGCTCCCACTTTGAATCTCCGGCTGCCTTTAAGACACGTTCAACCGCACAGCAGCAGAAATCTGAAATTCAACAGAGAGGCTTGGAGAGACTTACATGAACTGATGCTGAGTGAAATGAGCAGAACCAGGAGATCATTATATGTAATGGGCTGAGGCTCGAGCTGATGCACTGAGGTCCCAAGCACGTGAGGCTAAATAGAAATTGGACCATACTCTATTTATAAGCTTGGAGAAAGAATGGCTCCCGCCCACTCTTTGTGCAAGTCCTGATGTGTTGTATAGGAAATGATGATTTTGGGGGGTGGAGGCAGGGGAGGGGAAAGGGAAGCGGAAGAAGAGACCACTGGCTGGCGTTTTGACACAGCTGCTCACATTGCTATTGCAATGGCCTTTCAGCTCAGATTCCCTCTGTTAGCTGGCTTCCTGTCGCAGCTGCTCATATTGCTATCGCAATCCTTATTCACCTCTTCACTTCAATAAAGATTGAAGATTTTCCCCTTAACCTGAATTCCTGACTCCAGCTGATTTTAAATACGCGGTCATCACAATTATATACCTCAACAACGATACTATATGAAGATGTATTCTGATGGAAGTGGATCTCTTCGACAAAGAAAAGATCTAACTCAGTTCCAATGGATCACTGATGGACAGAAGCAGCTACACCCAAAGAAAGAACACTGGGAAATGAATGTAAACTGCTTGCATTTTTGTTTTTCTTCCCGGGTTATTTTTACCTTCTGAATCCAATTCTCCCTGTGCAACAAGAGAACTGTTCGGTTCTGCAAACGTATATTGTATCTAGGATATACTGTGACATATTTAACAGGTATAGAACTGTTTGCCATCTGGGGGAGGAGGTGGCGGGAGGGAGGGAAAAAATCGGAACAAAAGTGAGTGCAAGGGAGAATGTGGTAAAAAAAATTACCCTGGCATGGATTCTGTCAATATAAAGTTATTTTTTTAAAAATCTGAAATTCAGTATTTCCAAAACAGAACTCAGTGTCTTTCCCCTTAAATCCTACCCTACCTTACTGCAGAGGGCAACACTGTTATCCAGTCCTTCAGGCTCACAACCAAGCAGTCATTCTGGATTCCTCCCTTATCTCTCAACTTCCAAGATCTTACCGCCTCCAGGCTTGATAATGAATTGTAAAGAACCATTCCCTTCCATACAAATATGTGTATTCTCTGAAGCTCTGCCCTTCAGGTTTCAGTGTTCCAGCTCCCAGTCATCCCAGTGACTGAATGGGACGGTCAGTGGAGGTAATGAAAAAGCTCAGCTTTCATTTCTCAGTTTAGGATGAAAAAATCTGTTGGTTCAGAAACTAAGATGCTACCGGAAACAAACTGACAGACCCCATTTAGGCTGAGATGAGCATTGTCACAATTTTAAAAAACAATCTCGCAACTTTGAGCAGTTTAATCGGGTCAAATAGCTTTTAAATGGCTTTTCCCATTTCCAAGGGCTTAATTTTGAGAGAGAACAATAGAGTGAGTCAGTCAGCCATGGCAGCCAGCGGGCCCAGTGGATAGAGCCTTGGGTCAGGCGTCCAGAAAACATCTTCCTGAGTTCAAATCTAGCCTCAAACATTCACTAGCTGTGTGACCCTGGGCAAGTCACTTAACCCTATTTGCCTCAGCTTCCTCATCTAGACTGGAGGAGGAAATGGCAAAGCCAAATAGATGGAGGAGGAAGTGGCCAGCCTCTTCAATATTCTGGTGAGGAATGACTAAAGAACGACAAAGGTCTCTCTAGTCTTTACCCATTTATAAGATGAAAGTCTGACAATAATGTTTGGGTTTTCCAGTTTGAAATCCTGTGACTACCATTCTCCCAAGAGAGGGACTGAGATTCCTCCCAACGGCATTAAATACTAAAAGCTGCCACTTTGAGGGCTTATCCCTCCAGATACCTAGAAGGGAGATGCTATTATCATCCCCACTTGACAGATGAGAAAATGGAGGTAGAGCTGCTCAGAATCTGAGGTGGGGTTTGAACTGAGATCTTCCTAATATGGAGGAGGAAGAGAAAGAAGAGGGGGAGGAGGAAGAAGAGAGGGGGGAGGAAGATGAGAAGAAAGAGGAGGAGGAGGAGGAGGAAGAAGAGGAGAGGGAGGAGGAGGAGGAAGAAGAAGAAGAGAGGGAGGAGGAAGAAGAAGAGAGGGGGGAGGAAGAAGAAGAGAGGGGGGAGGAGGAGGAGGAGGAGGAGGAGGAGGAAAAGGAAGAGGAGGAGGAGGAGGAGGAGGAAGAGGAGGAAGAGGAGAAGGAAGAGGAAGAGGAGGAGGAGGAGGAGGAGGAGGAGGAGGAAAAAAAATCTGAATTCTTTCATTTTGATGTTCTCTTCAAGCTTCGGGTCAGGCTGGACGGTAGCTTCGGATACTTCTGGCTTCTAGCCTTGATTCCAGCCTCACATGGGGATGAAGGAAAAGACTGGGAAGGAGCCAACCTGAGGAGAGAGGCCCTGTCCGCAGCTCCCACAGCTGCGAGCTTCAGAACGTTCCCCTTGTGTGAGACTCTGAGCTGTTGCCTCCCTTCCCATGGGAACGGCTCCTTCACTCTCAATTGTCTGGAATCCATTCTCGTCCACAGAAATTCTCTAATTTGTTTTTGTCTCCACTTATTTATGAGTTTCTTTGCTATTTTTAAAAACACTTTTAAAATACTTGTTCTCACAACGCGGGCAGAGATCATTTCCCGCCTCCGCTCGGGCAGAACCTCGCGTTCCGATGGTTTTCCCCTCCCCCACCCCGACCTCGGCTGCTTCCGAAAGGTGCGCGGGGCGCAGCCGGCTTTGGATGGGAAAGGATGGAGCCTTGGATGAACAGCCCAAGGCCCCGCCCTCCGGAGTTAGGCTGATCCTGAAGCGCTCGCTCTCCGGGGAACCCCGGGGAAGGAGCGAGTCCAGCCCGCGGTCCCTCTCCGAGGAGAGCCGAGGGATCGGCCCCGGGCCGTCCTTGCGCTCCCCCTCGGGGCAGGGAGGAAAGTCCCGCGGGAGGAGTGGAGGGGCTGGAGATGCCCCGCCGTTTTCCTCCGAGCCAGGCCGCGTTTGTCCCGCTCTCACAACGTGGGGCCTCGCCACACCAGCCAGGAGACGGATAAATCCCCCAGCCGGTTCTCAGAACCGCTTCCCACTAGGGCGCTCCCACGCCCCTCCAAACTCCAGAGAGCCACAGCTATCTGAGCACCCTGGCGTTGAGGACTACAACTCCCACAATACCCTCTACCTTAGGGCTGAAATTCTCACTATTATCCCGTTATCAGGAGACTACAGATCCCACAATTCGAATAATCCATGACCATGTCCATTTCTTCGGCCTAAGGACTACAACTCCCATAATGCCCCGTTCCCTCAGACTCGAGGACTACAGCTGTCACTTTATCCTGGATTTTACCTATGAATCTCCCAAAACTCTCCTTTAGAGATCAGAAAGAGTCACAAGGAGCGTCTACCAGTGCGTCTCACCATAAGACTACGTCTCCCGTGATGCCTTGCTCCCAGAAACTAACGCTTCTCCCTTGTAATCAACATTCTGCCGGGCGCTTGGCTCCTCGGAACTACAGCCCCCCACCATACCCCTAGGACTACGACTCCCAGCAACCTCCTCGTCACAGACAAACGGTCCGGCAGCCACATCGGATCCGGAGGCGGCGGCAGCGGAGGCAGCTGCGGAGACTGAGAAAGGTGGGGTCGGGAGCTGGGAGGATGGGGAGGGGGTCGTGTCCCGGGTGACCCCCGGGAGGCGGCGGCTGAGCTCTCCCCGCTCTCCCCTCCATAGTCGTAGGAACAGCTGGACACTATGGCGACTGGAAACGACTTGTTTAATCCCGGGACGGAGGAGGAGGAGGGACCAGGGCTCAGTGCCAGGTAAATAGGAATCCAGGAGTGCGGACCCCCATCCCCGGGACCCAGGAGTCCGGACCCCCATCCCCGGGACCCAGGAGTCCGGACCCCCATCCCCGGGACCCAGGAGTCCGGACCCCCATTCCCCCGGGACCAGGAGTCCGGACCCTATTCCCTCGGGACCCAAGAGTTCGAACCCCCATCTCCCGGACCCAGGAGTCCGGACCCCCATCTCCGGGACTCAGGAGTCCGGACCCCTATTTCCCCGGGACCCAGGAGTCCGGACCCCCATTCCCCCGGGACCCAGGAGTCCGGACCCCCATCCCGGAACCCAGGAGTCCGGACCCCCATCTCCCGGGACCCAGGAGTCCGGACCCCCATTCCCCCGGAACTCAGGAGTGCAGACCCCCATTCCCCCGGGACCCAGGAGTGCAGACCCCCATCCCCGGGACCCAGGAGTGCAGACCCCCATTCCCCCGGGACCCAGGAGTCCGGACCCCCATTCCCCCGGGACCCAGGAGTCCGGACCCCCATCTCCCGGGACCCAGGAGTCCGGACCCCCATTCCCCCGGGACTCAGGAGTCCGGACCCCCATCTCCCGGGACCCAGGAGTCCGGACCCCCATCCCCGGGACTCAGGAGTCCGGACCCCCATCTCCCGGGACTCAGGAGTCCGGACCTCCATCCTCCAGGAAATAGGAATGCAGATTCCCTGTCCAGCCCGTCACCCCCCAATCTTGCATGCACTCTGACCCTTTTACCCAGGAGTCCCTTCTCCCCTGCCATCCCGGGTATCCAGGACTTCAGATTCCCGCTGTCTTCCCAACCCTGCAAGAATTCAGACCCCCTCCCCTTCCTTTTAACCAGAGTCCCGACCCCCCCCCCCCATGCTCTAGGACCCAGTAATGGACACCCGGGCTCACGCCCCCTCTGGGGACCCTGCCAGAGTCCAGCCCATCCCCTGGGACCCAGGAGTCCCATCAGCCCCAACCCCGAAACCTAGGAACTCGGAGCCCCATTGTCACCTCCCAGGGATCTCCTATCCCAGTATCCTGATTTCCCAAACTCTTCTCTGGTCTCGGGCATCCCGACCCCCCACTCCGCGGCCCCAGCTACCGCTGCCCTCTAGCCCTACCCCTTTCTCAGGTGGCCGACCCCCAGCCCCTCCCCCCGGGAATCCTTTGCCTTGAACCCCCTACCCCAGAAGTCCCTGTCTCCCTCCTCCCGCCCGCGGCCGCCTGGGCTTCGGTCCCTGGCCCTTAGTGCCCTCGGGCTGTCTCAGGACTCAGGCGTCCTGGTCCCCCTCCCTCTGCTGCAGCCAGGAGGCCGGTCCTCCCTCCCGCCTTCTCCTTGTGTGCCCAGGACGCTGCTGCCCAAGCTGCTGCCGTCGGGCTCGGCGGGCCGGGAGTGGCTGGAGCAGCGCCGGGCCACCATCCGGCCCTGGGGCTCCTTCCTGGACCAGCGGCGCTTCTCTCGGCCTCGGAACCTGGGCGAGCTGTGCAAGCGCCTGGTGCGCAACGTGGAGCACTACCAAAGCAACTACGTCTTCGTCTTCCTGGGCCTCATCCTGTACTGCGTGTGAGTCCCGCCCCTCCTCCAGGCCCCTCCCCCAAGATCCAGTTCTGCGGGAGCCCCCCCCCCCCAAAAAAAACCTCCCCCGGGGTGCAGACTTGGCCAAGGGCCCCGCCCCTCCTCCAGGCCCCTCCCCCAAGATCCAGTTCTGCGGGAGCCCCCCCCCCCAAAAAAAACCTCCCCCGGGGTGCAGACTTGGCCAAGGGCCCCGCCCCTCCTCCAGGCCCCTCCCCCAAGATCCAGTTCTGCGGGAGCCCCCCCCAAAAAAACCTCCCCCCGGGGTGCAGACTTGGCCAAGAGCCCCGCCCCTCCCCAAGACCCCCGCCGGGGTGCAAACTTGGCCGAAGGCCCCGCCCCCAAGGGCACAACTACTGGGTGAGCCTCTGGCCCCCCAGGGTGCAGATGTGGTTGGGAGCCCCTCCCCCAACCCCCCAGGGCATCTGCTCCCTAAACCCCGCCCCCGGCTGGCCCCTGAGCCTGTGCCCCCCACAGGGTCACGTCCCCCATGCTCCTGGTGGCCCTGGCAGTATTCTTCGGAGCCTGCTACATCCTCTACCTGCGCACCCTGCAGTCCAAGCTGGTGCTCTTCGGTGAGCCGCCCCGCCCCCAACGACCCCCCCCCCAGCAGGGGGCAGTGAGGGGGGCCCCAGTCCCGGCCTGCCTTCCACTCTGACTGACCCCAGCGGGCAAGGCTCTCGGGCGCCCCCTTGGGGCTGGCTTTGGCAGGAGCGCCCTGGGGTAAGGGGCCACAGTAATGTCTGAGCATAGATGCTGCAAAGGGCCCGGGGCCGGAGCCCACTCCCCTCATTTGTCAGATCTGATCTCAAAGGGAGGCTGGGCGGCCTCCCTGAGCTTCCTGGGAGGGGCCGTGTGCACCGGACCCTGAAGACCAGAGAGCTCCCTGGGCTGGCCGGGAGGGCTAGTTCTAAGGCACGGGGAGGAGACTGTAGGAGAGATCTCTCCGGGGAGGGGAGGCCGGGGGGAGGTCCTGGAATTGGGCCTAGAAGTGGAAGTCCCCTGGGGCCCGGGGCAGAGTGCCTCTTCCCCGGGGCCGGTGGGCAGCTTCTGCCCGGGAGGCTGGCATCTGGTGGGGAGCATCCCTTTTTGTGCTTGGATTGGGTTCAGTGGCCAGCGGGGTCTCCCTTCTGCTGGGGTGACCCTTTGGGGTGGGCTGCTGAGAGGCTCGGCCCTGTGTCACCCGTCCCTGTCTCCCCCAGGCCGGGAAGTGAGCCCCGCCCATCAGTATGCCTTGGCAGGGGGCATCTCTTTCCCCTTCTTCTGGCTGGCTGGAGCTGGCTCGGCCGTCTTCTGGGTCTTGGGTAAGTTCCAGGGCCTGGGCAGAGGGAGCATATGGAGCCCGGGCTTCTGGCCCCTAACCTTCGCATCCTTCTCTCTGACCTCTAACCTTCCCGTCCTTCCCTCTAACCCCTGACCTTCCTGTCCTTCCCTCTGGCCCCTGACCTTCCTGTCCTTCCCTCTGGCCCCTAACCTTCCTGTCTTTCCCTCTGACCCCTGACCTTCCTGTCCTTCCCTCTGGCCCCTAACCTTCCTGTCCTTCCCTCTGGCCCCTAACCTTCCTGTCCTTCCCTCTGGCCCCTAACCTTCCTGTCCTTCCCTCTGGCCCCTGACTTTCCTGTCCTTCCCTCTAACCCCTAACCTTCCCTTTCTTCCTTCTAACCCCTAACCTTCCTGTCCTTCCCTCTAACCCCTGACTTTCCTGTCCTTCCCTCTGACCCCTAACCTTTGCATCCTTCTCTATGACCTCCAACCTTCCCGTCCTTCTCTTTAACACCTAACCTTCCCATCCTTCCCTCTGACCCCTGACCTTCCCATCCTTCCCTCTGACCCCTGACTTTCCTGTCCTTCCCTCTAACCCCTAACCTTCCTGTCCTTCCCTCTGGCCCCTGACCTTCCTGTCCTTCCCTCTGGCCCCTGACCTTCGCATCCTTCTCTTTGACCTCTAACCTTCCCATCCTTCCCTCTGACCCCTGACTTTCCTGTCCTTCCCTCTAACCCCTAACCTTCCTGTCCTTCCCTCTGGCCCCTGACCTTCCCTTTCTTCCTTCTAACCCCTGACCTTCCTGTCCTTCCCTCTGGCCCCTAACCTTCCTGTCTTTCCCTCTGACCCCTGACTTTCCTGTCCTTCCCTCTGACCCCTAACCTTTGCATCCTTCTCTATGACCTCCAACCTTCCCGTCCTTCTCTTTAACCCCTAACCTTCCCATCCTTCCCTCTGACCCCTGACTTTCCTGTCTTTCCCTCTAACCCCTAACCTTCCTGTCCTTCCCTCTGGCCCCTAACCTTCCTGTCCTTCCCTCTGGCCCCTGACCTTCCCGTCCTTCCCTCTGGCCCCTGACTTTCCTGTCCTTCCCTCTAACCCCTAACCTTCCTGTCCTTCCCTCTGGCCCCTAACCTTCCTGTCCTTCCCTCTGGCCCCTGACTTTCCTGTCCTTCCCTCTAACCCCTAACCTTCCTGTCCTTCCCTCTGGCCCCTGACCTTCCTGTCCTTCCCTCTGGCCCCTGACCTTCCCGTCCTTCCCTCTGACTTTCTTGTCCTTCCCTCTAACCCCTAACCTTCCCGTCCTTCCCTCTGGCCCCTAACCTTCCTGTCCTTCCCTCTGGCCCCTGACCTTCCTGTCCTTCCCTCTGGCCCCTGACCTTCCTGTCCTTCCCTCTGGCCCCTGACCTTCCTGTCCTTCCCTCTGGCCCCTGACCTTCCTGTCCTTCCCTCTGGCTCCTGACCTTCCTGTCTTTCCCTCTGACCCCTGACTTTCCTGTCCTTCCCTCTGACCCGTAACCTTTGCATCCTTCTCTATGACCTCCAACCTTCCCGTCTTTCTCTTTAACCCCTAACCTTCCCATCCTTCCCTCTGATCCCTGACCTTCCTGTCCTTCCCTCTGGCCCCTGACCTTCCTGTCCTTCCCTCTGGCCCCTGACCTTCCCGTCCTTCCCTCTGACCCCTGACTTTCCTGTCCTTCCCTCTAACCCCTAACCTTCCTGTCCTTCCCTCTGGCCCCTGACCTTCCTGTCCTTCCCTCTGGCCCCTGACCTTCCTGTCCTTCCCTCTGGCCCCTGACCTTCCTGTCCTTCCCTCTGGCCCCAGGAGCCACCTTCGTGGTCATCGGATCCCACGCGGCCTTCCACCAGCTGGAGGCAGCCCCCGAGGGGGAGGAGCTGCAGATGGAGCCCGTGTGAAGGCCCCTCCCGCAGGGCAAGGAGAGCCAGCCTGCCGGCCTGGTCTGGGGGCTCCCCCCAGGGTGGCCGATGGAGACTTGGGGAGCCCGGCAGAGGGGAAGCATAGTCTGAGAATAAAGTCCAGCCCTCGACACAGGAGTGTGGCCCCGGCCAGCACCCCTCATTGTGTGCCCATCACTAGCATGGTCTTTCTGCTGAAGCGGCCGGGACGGAGTGGAGCTGGGCCCGGGCCCTCCTCGGGGTGGGGAAGCCCAAGAGGAGATGGGTCAGAGGGGCAGAGCCCGCCAGTCCTCGGTGTATGGGAGAAAGGTCCAGAGTGGGCAGGGACTTGTTGAGGGCCTCGCGGATCCCAGGGCAGACCCGGATGGCCCAGAATCCCTGCCCAGGGCTCGCGGTCTTCAGACCACACTGATTTAGGAACCAGAACATGGGGGGCGAGGGGCCTAATCTAAGGGGAAAGCTGGGAAAGAAGAGCCCTGGAGCCTTGGGCAGGGGCTGCCTTTATTTTATGTGCTGGGGTTTTCCTGCTGCCGGGCCATCTGGCAGAGACCACAAACTGGACAGCAGCACATGACCAGCCAGTCCTCCGCTATAGATCCCTGGAGGAGAGAAAAGATGAGGATGGGAAAGGATGGAAATGGAGAAGGGAAGAATGGGGGCGCCCGGCGGGATGCAAGGGCCCGTGGGAGATGGAGACGGGGACAGGATCCGGGGCTGGATGCAGGGGAGACGTAGAAAGCAGAGGGAGGGATGGGTGGTCAGGGCTGTCCGGGATGAGAGGGGCTCCTGAGAACACAAATGACAAGAGGTGCAGGCGGCCATGGAGCTGGGGATGGGGGATGAGTTTGGAAAAGGCCCCCGAGGAGATGAGAGATGTGGGTGAATGGGTTCATAGAACACAGAGCGGTAGAGGGGAGGACTCTGGGACAGGAGATGCTCCTCCTAGGGAGGAGGACCATGGAAGTCCAATGGAGGGGAGACATTTGCCCGTCGGGTCCTTGGGACTTGTGCCTCATGAGGGCTGGGGATGAGAAGCAAAGAGGAACTGCTGGGGCCTGAGGAGGGCAGGGACGGCACTGGCTGACCTGGATGCCCTGGCTCATCCGGAGGGCCGTCCTCATGGCCACCAGGGCCCCGGGCAGGTAGGGGAGACAGCAGCACTCGCCCTGGATGTGGGCCACGTAGCAGGCCAGCAGGCAGGGGAACAGGGCCCCATTGACACCTGGGGGGCGGCCCCGGTCAGCCCCTCTCGCCGCCTGCCCCCTCCCCGGTCCCTGGCCCCGGTGCCCTCCGCTCACACAGGTTCGTGTTGTCCCATTCGAACAGGGCTCGGTTCCACTTATTCGTGGGCTGGAGACGGGCGTGGGACAGGGACCCGAGGGGGCCCACCGAGCCCTGGGAAGCCACGGACAGGGGCTGCTTGCCCACGATCATCTCCTGGGAGGGGCATGTCCTCCGGGGGCACAGCTTCAGCTGGCAGAGCTTTGGGCTGGGGTCCGAATGCAGAGTCCTGCTGGAGCCCAAGTCCGGGAAGAAGGACCTCAAGGACTCATCCTGGAAAATCTGACTACTGGGGAAGGCCTCTATGCAAGGGAAGCTCTCCAAGGTCTTTAAATTCCGACGGTCAGCCGTGGCCTGGCCGGGGAGATAGAAAGGGAGGGGTGAGGCCCCCTGCTCCCGGCCCCCGGCCTTGGGCAGCAGCTGCTCTCCGGCACCCCCCGTGGGCCCAGAGCCCAGTGGTCTCATCCGGAGAGGGTGGGGGCCGCTGACTCTGGTGGCCTGCCCCAGGAATCCTGGGAGAAGGGAGTGATTAGGCCCCTCCCTAGCTCAGCTGCCATGGCAGGCCCAGGACAACTACAGAGCTTCCCATTGGTTAAGGTGTTCCTCAAGCACTTTCCGACCCATACCCCCCTGGGGTAGGAAATGCAAATTGCCTAAATCCAAAAAAAAAAAAAAAAAAATGCAAATAAGTGTTTCCATTTTATAGAGGGAGAATCTGGAGACATT
The DNA here is from genome assembly GCF_016432865.1 of Antechinus flavipes. Lineage (NCBI taxonomy): Eukaryota > Metazoa > Chordata > Mammalia > Dasyuromorphia > Dasyuridae > Antechinus > Antechinus flavipes. The sequence continues at coordinate 619,017,374 of NC_067400.1, forward strand.
GTGAAGTGCTCAGGAGACATGTATGCATGAAACCCCAGTCTCCCCCAAATCTAGGACTCTCCAAACTTATTTTTACCTTCTTCCCACCTCAGCCCTTGCTGCAGACCCCTTCCTGTGACCCAAGCTCCCTATCCCCCCTCCTTGCTGCAGCCCCCCTGCCCTGGTGTCCCAAGCTCCCCATCCCACCCCTTGTTGCAGACCCCCTTCCTGTGACCCAAGCTCCCCATCCCCCCTTCTTGTGCAGCCCCCCTGCCTCCCAAGCTCCCCATCCCCTTTTCCTTGCTGCAGCCCCCCCTGTTCTGGTGTCCCAAGCTCCCCATCCTTCCCCTTGCTGCAAACCCCCTGTCCTGGTGTCCCAAGCTCCCCATCCCCCCTTGCTCCTGGCCCTGCAGCCCTCCTCCCGGTCCTCCTCCACTCCCCATTTTGGAGAGGAAGGAACAAGCCCACGGAGAGGGAAGTCGGGCTCCTTAGCCCACCCTGGGAGGAACTTCCTCACAGCCCTCGGTCCGTCCGTCTGGGGCCTGGGAGCTGGCCCGGGCCTCTGGCTCTGGAATCGGAGGGCCCGGGTTCAAATCCTCCCTGGGACAAATCACCTCGCCCTGTTCCGGCCTCAGTTTTCAAGCCAGTAAATTGAGGGGGTCGGATCGGCTCCAGAACCAGCTCTTCCGACGCTTCCCTTCTTCCCCCGCCCCTACTGGATCCCCTCGTGGAGGGCCCCAGCTGGAGGTTACCGAGGCGGGGACCGGCTGGGCCGGCCAAGGCTGCGGGACGGGGGAGGGAGCCTGCGGGACAGCCGTGGTCTGTCCGCTCTGGGGAGTGGGTACGGTGGTTCCCTCGCCCCTCCCCCCACCCTCCACCTTGCCGCGCACGCGCGCTCTCACCACTAGAGGGCGCTTAAAATTGATTCTCTGCAAGGGCGGGGTTGCGCAGAGGGCTTGGGGGGGCAGGAGGGGGCAGGATCCGCGCGTGGGGACGGGCGAGAGCCCCGGCCTCCTAGGGTCCCGACTCCGGATGGAGAATCACGCGCTTTCAGAACCTCAGAATGTTAGGGCATCAATGGTCCCTGGAGACCAGCCGGCCAGACTGCCCGCGTGAGAGGGAGAAACTGAGTCCCAGAGAGAGGGATGACAGTGAGGGCGAAGGCAAATCTCGAACCCCGGGCGGAGGGCACACTTGTCACTTGGAGCCCAGAAGGGCAGAGGACGGGACAGCAGGACGCCTGACTCCTTGGGGGGGGGCGGGAATGGGGCTTAGGACCCCCGAGATCTTGGGGGGTCGAGATGCAGGGATGAAGGGAGGGCACGAGGGGAGGGGAATCCCCGAGCAGTAGGTCTGGGGAGGCAAGGAGACTGAGAGCGAGGGGGGAGGGGGGAGGGGGAGGGGTCAGAGTTCGGGGGGTCACCGAGGCGGGAGCAGAGGAGGGCGCCAGGGCGCCTGGGTCACGCGACCCTCGAAGCCCCCGGAACTTGCCGGGGTTCTGCGCCGCCGCCCGGGTCTGAGAGGCGGGGGCTTAGAGTGCTCGGGTCCCGGAGGGCCAGGAGCAGCCGCGAGAGGGGTCTGGAAGCGCGGCGGTCTGGTCAGGCGGGGGTGGGGGGGTGAGCCGAGTGGAAGTGACAGGAGAGGAAGAAAAATGGGCGAAGAAATGAGAGCGGACGCGCGGGCTGCGGCGAGTCCGAGAGAGGGGGCGAGAGTGGCGGCGGCTTGGACTCCCCGAGCCCGGCTCGGCTCCCTGGGGACGCCCCAACCTCGGAGCTTCCCCCGCCCCTGCTGCTTCCTCCCCGCGGGCCCTCGCCCCCTTTTCCCGGCCCGTCCCACCCCTCGGCCCCTCTTCTCGGCAGCCGTCTCTACTCCTCCCCAGCCCACCGGCGTTTTCTCCCGCCTCTACTTTGCCTCCGACCCCGACGGTCTATTTCCCTCCCCCGAGTTCTCTTCCTCCCCACATTCTGCCCCCCAACTTCTATCCCCCTTCATGTCCTCTTCCTCCTTCCTTCCTCTGCCCTTCCACGTTCCAAGTTTACGTTCCCAGGTTTTAACCTTCCCCCCGTAGCTTCTCCTCTTCCTCTGCCCCTTTCTGGGGCTCTCAATGCTCCCCGGAGTTCTAGCCCTTCCCCCAGTCTTTCCCAGCGTTCCCCAAGTTCTAGCCTCACATAGCTGTTCTCTCCCTCTCACGTTCTCGAGTCATTTCGCCCCTGCCCCCCAAAATACACATTCTGTCGTGGACACTTGGACCTTGTCCTCCCCCCCCCCCCAGCCTTCTGCTCTCCATACACTCACACACACACACACACACACTCTCACACACACACACTCACACACACACACACACACACACACATATTCTCGGCACCTCCCAAGATTCTGTGCCCCCCCCCGCCCCCGCCAGTTCCTTTTCCATCCTCGCCCCCCACCCCCAGTTCTCTGCAGCCGAAGGCCCCGGGGGGCGGATTGGAGGCGGAAATGGGGCTCGCGCTGCGGGGGGAGCAAGAGGGAGGGGGAAAGGGAGGGAAGGGGGAGGGGCGGGGGCGGCGCCCAATGGAGTGGAAAGCAGGACAAATGAGCGGCGGCCCGCGCGGCCGACAGGCCCTCTCCATCTTCCCATTAGCGCCTAATGGCCCCCCCGCCGCCGCCTGATGAAGATTTATCGGCCCCGGGCCCGGCCCGGCCCCCCGCGCCCCCCGCCTCGGCCCGGCCTTAGCCCAGGCCCTGCCCCCGCCCCTGATGAAGTCATCACCCGCTAGGGAGGGGAGGCACAGCCTCAGAGCCAGGGAGACAGAAGCAGAAACTCAGGGAGACCCATTCAGAGGGAGACCCCAGCCCCAAACAGACCCGCGAGGGCAGAGCTGGGGGCTTGGAGGGGAAAGAGTCCGTCTCAGGGACCTGGAGGCCCCGAGATTTGGAGAGATTTAGAAAGTCAGAGAGAGAAAAAGGGAGGTGGGGAAGGGGCCGGGGCTGGCTGCCCCGGCTCCTGCCCTTGGGGTGGGTGCGGGGCACCGACGGGCGCGGCTAGGTGGGAAGCCAGCGTCCCCTCCCCTGTTCCGCAGACGGAGGAACCGAGGCTCAGAGAAAGGAACCTTGCCCAGGCTCTCCCAGTGGGTCAGCAGCACAAATGGGCCTCGGTCCAAGGTCTCCTGCTTCTCCCCTGCCCAGTGCTCGGCCCAGCAGTCAGAGCCTCCGCGGGGAGTCACCGGGGGCGGAGGAGAGAGAGTAACGGGGGTCCTGGAGCACACGGGAGGCCCCAGTGAGAAGCTGGGCCCTCCCATGAGGAGAATCGGGGTCTGGGAGGTGGGACTGAGGAGGGATCCTGGAGGGACTGAGGAGAGATCCTGGAGGAGGGATCCTGGAGGAGGGATCCTGTGGGAGGGACTGAGGAAGGATCCTGGAGGAGGGATCCTGTGGGAGGGACTGAGGAAGGATCCTGGAGGGACTGAGGAGGGATCCTGGAGGAGGGATCCTGGAGGAGGGATCCTGGAGGAGGGATCCTGGAGGAGGGACTGAGGAAGGATCCTGGAGGAGGGACCTGGAGGAGGGATCCTGGAGGAGGGACTGAGGAGTGATCCTGGAGGAGGGACTGAGGAGGGATCCTGGAGGAGGAATCCTATGGGAGGGATTAAGGAAGGATCCTGGAGGAGGGACTGAGGAGGGATCCTGAGGCTGGACAGAGGCAAAATGCCCCTGGGAAATCGGGAGGGAAGCGAGGGTGGGAGGCTCCTGTCCCTGAGGGAGAGCCCATCTCCAAGAGCCAATGGGACTCAGGGTCATAAAGGACGGCCCCATTTTACAGAGGAGGAAACTTGCCCAGGATCACACAGTAAATGGCAAAGGAGGATTCAAACCCCGGGCCTCAGGCCGCAAACGGGGCTCGCCATTTCCCCCCGGGCGCTTTGGCGGGGACCCCTTGGACGTTAGGGCGAGAGGCCGGGGACCTGAAGGGAAAGGGAGGGACTGGGTGGTGGGTGCGGGGCGAGGGGGGGAGTGAGGAGGCCTTCCTGATTGATTCCTGTTTACCGCCTGTCCCCGCGGGCGGAAGAGCGCATCGGCGCCATCCATCAAGGCCCCGCCGCCTCCCTAATAAAAACATTTTATTCCTAAATGATCTCGAACTAATTAACTCAAAGTGTTAATTAAAGTTTGCGCAGACGGCATTGTCATCCGAGGGGCTGGGGATCCATCTTCCCCCAGAGACGGAGATGGAGATGGAGAGGAAGGCCGGGAATTAGGCAGACAGAGACAGAGACTGGGAGAGATGAGCCCCCAGGGCAGAGAGAGAGACTGGGAGAGGGATCGGGCAGGGAGAGACACAGTGATGGACACTGTATAAGGGGGGGGGGCCTCACTCACCACCTCCTTCTGCCCTAATTCTCTAAGCTTGTGAGAGCATCTGTAATCTTTCTCTTGGTCTCTCCTTTTCCCTTCTCTCTCTCTCTTTCTCCCCCCCCCATCTCTATCTCTCTCAGTGTCTCTGTCTTTGTCTCTTTCTCTCTCTCCCCCCTCCCCTCTGTCTCTGTCTCCTGTCCTGATTCTCCAAACATGTGAGAGCATCTGTCTACTTCTCTCTCTCTCTCTCTCTGTCTCTCTGTCTCTCTTTCTCTCTCTCTCTCTGTCTCTCTCTGTGTCTCTGTCTCTCTTTCTCTCTGTCTCTCTCTCTGTCTCTGTGTGTCTCTCTCTCTCTCTGTCTGTCTCTCTCTCTCTCTGTCTGTCTGTCTCTGTCTCTGTCTCTCTGTCTCTGTCTCTCTGTCTCTCTTTCTCTGTCTCTCTGTCTCTGTCTCTGTCTGTCTCTCTCTCTGTCTATCTCTCTGTCTCTGTGTCTCTCTCTCTGTCTCTCTGTCTCTGTGTGTCTCTCTCTCTGTCTCTCTGTCTGTCTCTCTTTCTCTGTCTCTCTGTCTCTGTCTCTGTCTGTCTCTCTCTCTGTCTATCTCTCTGTCTCTGTGTCTCTCTCTCTGTCTCTCTGTCTCTGTGTGTCTCTCTCTCTGTCTGTCTCTCTCTCTCTGTCTCTGTCTCTCTATCTCTCTGTCTCTGTCTCTCTCTCTCTCTCTCTGTCTCTGTCTCTCTGTCTCTCTCCCTTTCTCTCCCCTGATTCTCTAAGCATGTGAGTATCCCAAGGCCCACAGAGATTAACTGATTTGCCCCAAATCACACAGTTAAGTGTCATTTCCAGGACTGGAGGAAGCATAATTTCCGTGTATTCCTGAGCAAAAGCTTCATGCTTCTACATGTTTACAGGGAAGTGTCAGCGCGCATACAGGAGCAGGTTGTGTACCAATGTACACATGTATATACAAGCCTGTGTCTCAGTGTCTCGAGCAGGAGGTTTCTCTTTGGCGGCGTACATTGGATCTCCGTGCATGTGCCTCTCGTGTGAAGGTATAAATGTGCAGCACGTACATGGAAACATGGAAACGTGTGAGATTTCTCCTGTGCGAGCACACCCAAAGGCATAGTGAGAGCATGTCGACGACATCCAAGTGCAGGAGGCGAGGACTTATGGGTGTAAATGTGCATCTACACACACGTAGGCATCTTATAAATATGTACTGTCCTCCTCTGTAAAATGGGGCCGTCCTTTATGACCCTGAGCCCCCTTGGAGATGGGCTCCCCCTCAGGGACAGGAGGATGACAAATTTTACAAATGTAAACCCTCTCTGGACTCAGTTTCCTCCTCTGGAAATTAAGGAAGTCGGACGGGATGTCTCGGTTCTCAGCTTGGTGAGGGTGTAAGTACATGCGTGTGCTCTCACACATTTAAGAAAGTCGGGGGAGGAGACAGACAGAGCGAGGTGTCTCTGCGTGTGCACAGCAGGCGGCTGGGATGCCGTGTGAGCCCGTGAGCGTTTCTTTGCACGAGAGCGTGGTTGTGCGTGTAATACGCGTGTTTGTGTTCCACACTGCTGGGTATTTGCACGAGAGTTGTATCCGTGTGCAGAGATGCGACAGCTAGAGGATTATATGCCCCCCGGGGGCAGGACTCACTCCTTGGGTCTCTGTGGCCCCAGCCCCCGGGGCCTCCAGCTCTGATTATTGAATCGACTACGTGAGATTATGAATATAGGGAAGTGGGAAGACAGGTCCCACAGACTCTGGCGACCTTGGCTCAGTACTTTCCCCTCAGCCTTGGTATTTTCATCTGCAAATGCAGGAAATGAGCCTCCAGGGTCTCTGGGGTCCCTTCCAACTGGGAGGTCCGGGGCCCTACGTCTCACATGTGAAAGGATTCGCATGTAGAGGGGAATGTGCACGTGTGTCCGTGGCTGGGGAGCTCCGGATCCCGGCCCTGGCCTGGGGGAGTAGGAGGGGAGCCCCGCACGAGGAGCTGGCCCCGGGTTTTCCCTTCTGCCCAGGGCCGATTCTCAGTTTCCACCCGGCTGATGGGGGGAGGGAGAGAGGCTACAGCTCGGCCCCTCATCTGGCAAATGAGGGACCGTGTGGGGAGGGGGGTTCCCCTGATGGCGCAGAAGTGGTAAATACAGCAGTGAGATTTGCACCTGGGCTCTGAGACTGCTGCACAGCCGGGCGGGAGCTGCCAGTGACCCGGATGCTGCGACTGGGGTGTGGGGCCACAGGGTCGGGACCTGGTTGAAGGCCACGGTCAAGGTGGGAACTGAGACAGAAACAGTGACAGGCCCCGCCAAGGCTGGGGCGGGGGCCGGTTCCGAACGGGGCCCGAGCGTGGGAAGGGCCGGGGCCGCGGCCGGGGTTGGGGCCGTGGTCAGGGCCAGGGGCGGCCAGGTCGGGGCGGCCCTGGCGTGAGCTCATATATCACGGGCTGACAGACTCAGAAAGTCCCGGAATTAAAACCTAAATCGAATATTGATCACCCGCTCGGGCCGCAGCCCCCCCAGCCCACCCGGCTCGGGCTTCCCCCTCCTCTCCCCACTCAGCCTTGTCCAGCTCCTCTCCCTCCATTTCTCCGCAGCTCCTCAAGCCCCTTCTCCCTCCTCCTTCCTCTCTTCCCCAGCTCTCCCGACACACACACACACACACACACACACACACACGCCAGAGAATTCTAAATTGGAAGAGGCCCCTTAGAAATAGTCAGATTTGATCCCCTCGTTTTACAGATAGGGAAACTGAGACCAATAACACACAACAGCACAAGGTCAGACAGTTAGGAAAACACATGAAGAAAGACAGGAGTCCAAGACCTCTGACTGAAACTCCTGCTCCTTCTCCTTGCCCCATCCCCCCCTTCTTGGGGCCTCTCCCAGGACTAGCTTCTCCATCCCCTTGTGGGTGTCTCTGCCCTGATTTTCTCCCTCCCTCTGGCTCTCCTGTCACCTCCCCTGATCTCCAGGGACCCCCCAGGGCTTACAGGATCCAGAGCTAGAAGATCCCTTAGATGACATCCAATCCAATCCCTTCAATTTACAGATGAGGAAACTGAGGCTCCAAATGACTTGCCTAAAGATCACAGGGAGATTTGAACCCTCCCTCTCTGATTCCAAATGTGGGGCTCCTTCTGCTGCCTCCCATTGCCTTCAAGCGAGATTGGGCTGCAGCGAGGAGGGAGGGAGCTCTCTCCTGCCCAGAAGGAAAGGGCTCTTCAGGTCTGCTTCCCCAGATGAAGATTAAAAGGGATCTCTGCTTCGGATCACAGGCTTAACACACGAGACCCACTTCAGATCTAAACCAAGCACATGCCTCGGTTCCCCCAGAGAGGGAAGGAACCTTGCCCAAGGTCACAAAGCACTGGGAGGGCCACAGGTCAGGGCCTCTGCAGCGAAGAAGGGAATGGGAGAGTCTCCCTCTGGGGACGGCCCAGGACCATCCCAAGCAAAGCCTCTGTCCGGGTGGAAGGGCCGGGACTGAATGATTCCCCTTCTTTGTTCCCAGTCCAGAAAGGCAGGAAGATCTGGCCCAAATGGCAGCGGGGATGAGGTTAGACTTTGGAAGGAACTTCCCCCAGCTGGAGCAGGAAAGCGGCAGATTAAGGAAGAGAAGGCCCCGGACCTGCTTAGGGCTGTGGCCGGGCTGAGGAGGAGCAGGATTAAGCAGGTGGGAGAGGGAATAAAGAGAGAAGGGGGGGTGGCTAATGGGGAAAGTCCCAGGTGGGGGTGGATGGGAGGATGAGCCTTGGGGGAAGGAGAGGAGGGGAGGGGGGAGGGGGGCTAGATGAAAGGGAGGGGATATGATTGGGCACAGGGGTGTAGGGGACTAGAGACCCGGGACGGAGGGGGATGAGGGACACCCCGGCAGGGATCTGATGAAAGAGCAGAGTGAAGGGTGGGCTCGGGGTGAGAGTGCGGCCCTCGGGAGAAAAGGGACACGTTTAGAGCGGGGAGCAGACGGGGAAAGCTGGTGGAGAAAGAGTAGGGGAGGGGGCATGCTTAGGGTGGGGCAGACCAAGGGGTGCGAGGTCAGTCTGGGACGGGGGCTTATGGGAGGAGGGCCGCGCGGGGCTAGCTGAGAGGGGAGAGGATTCCGCTGTCGGGGTGGGGGGAAGTAAGGGGGGGGGAGTGCTGCGGAGCCGGCTCCCGCTGCCCCCTCCCCGGGCCGGGCGGGGAGAAGATGAATCTTTCATGAGTGATTTGCGGCCGCCCCTTCTCGTCCTCTGTTGTTTAATGTTTCAATTTGGGCGAAAGCAAAACATTCAATCAGGCGGATTAACTGCGTAATGCGGCTCATCACTCACCCTGTCGCCTCCGCAACCACCGGCGGGGCCGGGCGGGGCTGGGGCTGGGGCTGGGCAGGAGCCGGGGGAGGGGCAGGGCTGGACCCCCAGAAGCCCCGGCCGCCGAGGGCCGGGACTCGGGCCCGCTTCAGCCTCCGGACAGCTCCGGCCTCTTCTCCCCGAGTCCCCTGCGCGCCCTCCCCATCTCTCCTGTCTCCCTCCTCGTCTCTGTCTCTGCCTTCCCCTCGCCCCCCGCCCCCGTCTCCTCCCGCTCCCCCGTCAGTCTGTCTCCCTTCTCCATCACTCACCGACCCCCACCCACTCCGCGAGCTCCCCCCCCCCCGACAATCTTCTCCCCCTTTGTCTCCCTCCCTCCGCGCCGTCTGCCCGCCCATCCGTCTCCGCTCCGGCTCGGGGTCCGTCCCTGCCTCTGTCTCCCTCTCTGCCCCAGCCTTCTCCTGGCCTCTCCTCTCTGCCCGCCAGGGGGCAGCCGATGGTGACTTTTCTGGCCTTGGGGCTCCCGCCGCCGTTGGTGCTCCCAGACCCAGGTCTCCAGGCCCTGAAGTTTATCCCCCACACTTCCGAACAACAGCCCTCCCGACGGCCCCCGGGGCCTATTCCTCGCCCTCTCGGGGACTCGGGCTCCTAAGCCCAGCGCCCCCAACCGCAGCCTCTGCCTCCGCAGGGACCCAGGAGTCCCCACTCCCAGTCCTACCGGCTCTGGACTCAGGAGTCCTAGTCCTCCAGTGCCCCCAAGTGTCCCCCCATCCCCTGCCCCTTAGGGGTCTAGATGTATCCCGGCCCTCGCCGTCTGAGGAACTCAGGGATCCTAACCTGGCCATCTTCACCCCAGACTCCTCGGGGACCCAGGAGTCCCAGCTCCCAGTCCTGCTCCTCCAAAGCCAGTTCCCACAAGTGCTCCTGTGTCCCTCAGGGACCGAAGTGTCCTAATTCTGCAACTCATGCCCTCTTAAGGACTCGGGCTTCCCGCTCCCCCTTTCCCGTAGGGACCCAAGCTCCTTGCTCCCCCAGCCCTGGGTCCTCTGGGGGCCCGGCCCTCCATCCTGCGGAAGGCTCTCCCGGCACCGAGGCCTTCCAGGCTCCCCTCCTTCCCAGGCTGTCTCTGCCACCGAGTCTTTCCTCCCTCCCTCCCTCGTTTTCACTCTCCTGGCTCCCAAGGGCCTGGGCTGTGACCTGCTCTGGGATAAATGGAGATTTCAGCTCGAGGACCTGACAGGCGCTAAGCAGCCCCCTCCCAGGGTGGGCTGGGACTCAGGGCCCTGTGCACACACACACAGATCCAGACGGAGTGCTAACGGAGGATCCCCGGTCACACACACGCCCGGACACACTCCCAGGCGGGCACACGGGCAGCTTCGTGCCTCCGGAGGCACAGACGGCCAAGGAACAGGCCCGAACGGGCACAGGAACCCCTGCCCGAGACACGGCCGGCCACTCACACCGAGCCCCAAACGCCCAGCAAGCCTCCCGTGCACACGGAGGGACAGAGACACACTGAGAAAGTCCTCCCTTCCTGCCGTGAACTACTGATGGGGCGCACACTCACACACACACACACACACTCAGATACACACACATACACACACTCAGACACACACACACACACTCACAGACACATTCAGATACTCATACACACAGACACACACACTCACAGACACACACACTCACATACTCAGACACACACAGACACAAACACTCATACACACAGACATGCACTCAAAGACACACATACTCAGATACTCACACAGACACATACACTCACACTCAAATACACTCACTCACACACAGACACATACACACTCACACACACTCAGACACACACAAACACAGACACACTCATACACAGAGACACACTCAGATACACATACACACACTCAAAGACACATACTCAGATACTCACACACACAGACACACACACACACACTCAGATACACTCACTCACACACTCACACACACTCGCACTCACACACACAGACACACTCAGATACACTGACACACACATTCACACACATTCACAGACACACATACACACAGATATACACTAGGACATTTGAATTGTGGCATGTTGAGATATCAAGACTCACAACTTCAACCCAAATTCAAACTCCCTTTCCCTCTCCCCTTTCTACAAACATGGACACAACAACCCTACAGCTACCCCTCCCCAAAGCAACACACACACACACACACACACACACACACACACACACACACACGGCCCTTCACACTGAAAAACCCAGAGAACTGGACCCACACGAGCACACTTAGGGACCCACAAGCACAAGCTTACACACAGACCAGGTCCACTGACACAGACACTGGTTTCCAGTCCACAGTGAGGGGCTCTGGGGTGGGGAGAGGGGATTTGTGACTTAAGGGAGCAGCTGGCACTGGCCCCCTCTCTCTGTCTCTGTTGTTTTGTCTCTATCTCTTGTTCTTTCTCTGTATTCCTCTTTTGCCTCTGATACCTCTGGCTCTTTTCCATCTGTCTCGGGCATCTTTTCTCACTAGCGCCATCTCAACTACTGCTGTTTCCTCTTTTCTCCATGTCTCTGCGTGTCTCTGTCTCCACCTTTCTCCCTCCCCGCCCCCAGCTCCTGTTCTGTCTCTGTCTCTCTCGCCAAGAGCAGAAAAGTCTATTCAATCACTCCCTCTCTGGTCCTCCTGCTCTCTTTTCTCCATCTCTCAGTCCTGCTAGGGATCCTCTGGAACTGTCTTCATAGAGACATGAAGCCAGTTCCAGAGGATCCTTTCCCCTTCCTCATTCTGGTCTCCTTCTTCTTCTTTCCTTTCTCCCTTTCTCCCTGTCTTCCCTCTTTCCTTTCCTTTCTTCTTCTTCTTTCTCTCCCTACCTCTTTCCCTCCCTCCTTCCCTCTCTTCCTCTACCTTTTCACCTCTCACTCTGTATTTTTCTTGTTCACCTCTCATTTCTTGCCCTTTTTTCTCCTTCCCTTCACTATTTGCTCCTTTCTTGTCCTCTTTTCCTTCTCTACAGACTCTTTATTTTCTCCTTCCCTTCACTATTTGCTCCTTTCTTGTCCCCTTTTCCTTCTCTACAGTCTCTTTATTTTCTCCTTTTCTTCCTTCCCCCTCCCTTTCTAGCTCTCTTTTCTCTCTCTTTCCTCTCACGGATTGATTTAGGTCTTGTTTCTGTTGTCAGCTCTCTACACTATTTGCTCTCTTTCCCTCACCTCTTCCCCTCTTTATCTTTCTCATTTTTCTGCTTCTCTTTTCTCTTTTCTTCTTTTTTCCTCATCCTCTCTTCCCTTGTCTCTCCACTTATCTATAACTTTCATTCTTTTTTATTTCCATTTCTCTTCTCTCTTTCCCATTCTTTCCTTTTTTCTCTATCTCCTTCTGTTTTTTTTTTTACCATCTCTATTCCTTTATTCTCCTCTCTCCTTTTCTCTGTATCTCATTCTTTTTCTTTCCACCTTTCCCTTTCACCTTTCTTTCTTTTATGTCTCCTCTTCTGCCATCCCTCTGTTTCCTTTCTTCTTTCTCTTTCCATTTTTGTCCTCTTCCCCACCTTCTCTCCTTTCCCCCTCTCTCATCTTCCCTCATTCTCCTTCTAGCTTTGTCTTTCTCTCTCTCCCTGTCTCTTTTCCTCACTCCCCCTCTCCTTCTTTCTCCTTCTCTTCCCTTTCTCTTTTCTCTCCTCTCTGTCTTTCTCTTCCTTCTCTGTCTCTCCCTCTTTCTTGCAACTTCCTTCTGTTTCTCTCTCATTTTCCTTTCTCTAGCTTCACTTTTCTCTTTCCTTCCTTCTTTCTGTTCTTCCCTCTCCCTGTCTCTACTTCCTTCTCTTGCTTTTTCTCTTCCCTTTCTCTCTTTCCTTACTTTTTTCTCTTTTTTCCTCCCTTCCCTCATCTCACTTCTCTCCTTCTACTCTTTCCTCTCCATGTCTCACTCTGCCTCTTCCTCCTCTGATGAGCTCTTTGAGCTCTCTGTATTTCTCCTCCAAGACTCCGTCCCTCCTTCCCTCTCTTTCCCCCCTTTCCTTATGTTTCTCATCTCTTCCTTTCCCCTCCATTTCTCTGTGGCTCTTGCCTCTATTTTCTTCTCCTTCTTCCTGTCTATTCCCTTTCTCTTTTTTCCCCCCTCTGATTTTCTCTGTCTCCCTCTTTCCCTCTCTTCCTCCTCTGTCTTGCTCTTCCATCTCTCCTTCCCTCTCCCCCTCTCCCTCCCCTGCCCCTCCTTCCCTCCCTCTCTCTCTCCCTCTGTCTCACTCTTCGCCTCTCTCTTTTCTCTCTCAAGTGTTTTCAATTTTATTCTGAGTGGAATTAACTACCCCTGATGTCAAATTGCCGCCGAAATCGATAATAATATCTTTACAAAAGAGGATATTCTTCTCTCGGAGAACGGCCTCTGAAAAATGGAAAATTTAGTCGAAATTGATTCATTACTTGACACTTTATAGAACGGCTGCGTATTGATCGCACCTGTCATGTCCCATCTCCCTTAATCGAAGCTGAAGGCCGGCTCCGATGCCTGCTATTTTTCATAATTCCACCAGAGCCGACAGCTCCGCAAACACCCACTCCGTGTGCCCGCCGCCGCTGCCGCCGCCTCCCGCCGGACACATGGCCCGCTGGCCCAACCTGGCCCCGCTGCCCGCTGCCCCCCGGCCCCTGCCCCTGCCCCCGGCCCCGGCGCCGAGGCCCCGCCCCCCAGCCGTGCTCCCCGCCCAGCCCCCCGCGCCCCGGCCCCCGCCCCCCGCTCCCCTCACATCCCTCCGGGACCCCGTCCCCCAAAGCCCCCGGGCCCTGCCCCCGTGCCATTGGCGTCCGCCCCCGGGGGGGAGCCCCGCCGCGCGGCTGCCCCTGTGCCCGGTGCGGCCCATAAGCACCCGCTCAGACCCTGAGCTCGCCAGCAGGCCCCTCCGTGTCCCAGAGCCCTCCCCTCTCTGGTCCCTCCAGTGTAGCCTTCTCTCCCCTCTGGCCCGGGGCTCCTACCTCCCCCGCAGGTCCAGGCTGACTTTCCTGGCTGCTGCCCCTGCCCCACAAACACATACACACAACCGGCACTCGGGCAGCCCCTTCCTGGGGCCGGCTCCTCCACAACCTCTGGGCCCTGGGCCTGTTGCTCACAGTCTCTGCCCCTCAGCAACTTTACCGCCGGTTCGGAGCCGTCACCTCCCCCGCGCCCCTCAGACTCCTTCCCTCCCAGTCCGTGTCCGGGCAGGTTCTCCCTCCCCCTCCCCCCGGAAAATAGTGTCCCAGTCCTGCATCCCTGGGCCAGCTTCCGTGGCTGTCTACACTGCCTGGGGGCTCTCCAAGCCCAGCCCACCTCTCCCCTCCCCAACTTCTCAATCACAACCCGGAAACCAGTGGGCCCAGCTTGGTCCCGGCACTCGTCTCTCACCTCCCCCTGTCCCAGACATGGCCCCTACTGCCCCCCCATACATATCCATTCTTCCCAGCCATGTAGCCCAGCTATCACTCCCAGACCTGCTGCCTGCAGTCCTTGCCCCCTCCCTACATTGCCCCCTCTTCTTGCCAAACAAAAGTCCAGCTGACCCAGCCTTCCCCACCCAAGAATCTGTCCCTGCCCCTGCCCCTGCGACCCTCAGTCCCTCATCCTCCTCCTACCATCTCCCATTCCTCTTAGACATATCTAAGTGTCAGAGCCTGGCCCTGTTACCCACAGCCCCCCCACCTCTGTTATTGCCCCGTCATCCAACAGCCCCTCCCTCTGCCCCTTCCAACTTCTTTTCTGGCATATCCTCTCTCAATAGGTGGCTCAACTCATCTAGGCCTGGCTCTCCCCTTCACTTCTCCCAGTCACTCCCATCAACCCTCCCCCAGTCACTCACTCTCAGTTCCCCCTCACTCACTGCCCTCCTCAGCCCCAGGCCCACTCCCCAGCTTCCCCACCCACTCCCCCAGCCCCACCACTAAGTCCCCCCAGTGTCACCACTCACTCTCCCCCTCCTCCCACCACAGCCATCCCTCTGACACCCAGCCTGGCTGGTTTCACCCCCTATGGCCCCTTTTTCCAATCCTTTCAGCATCCCCAGCCCCCCCAATCCTCCCACAGGGGCTTCTCTGCTTTCCACTGCCTCAAGTCTGGCTCCACACCCCAGGCTTCCCCAGTCCTGTCCCTCCTTCTACCCCTTGGCCAGACTTCAGCCCCTTCCCACCCCCAGCCCCTGGACCTTTCCTCCCAATCAGGGTCCAATGACTGGGTGCTCTTCCTAGGGCTTAGATTTGCCCCTCCTCACTCCAACCTCAAGTCATCCCGTTCCCCATCCCTCAGTAAGGGGAACCTCGGGGACTCAGCCCCACTTCTCTGCCCCCAATCAGTCCTCACCCTAGTCCCACACCCCCATCGCACTCTCACCTGGACACATGACTCAGCTTCCAACCTTAACCCTATTGTTCAGAGCTCTTGACCTCTGAAATATGCTGATCCCCCGGAGGGAGAGTTCAGAGGGCTACGTGTGCCCCCAGCACTTCCTACGTGCCACTGGTCCTGTCCCTGGGACATCAGTCCCATCCCAGGATCAGCACCCAGTGTCCTCCCCAACATCCTCCCGGATCCAGCCTAGATGTTCGTCCAACCCAGCTTCTGCCCCCAGTGCCCACGCCCTCCCCTGCATCCTGCTAGTGACCTCACCCCATCTGGCCCCATCCTCTGGAGGCTCCCACACCTCTGTCTCAGACTCCACCCACAAGCCTCCCTTGCCCATTGTCCCCATCCTTCCCTACCTCTTGTGCCCTCGGCTCAACCTGGCTCCGTTGCCCACGACCCTCCTCCATATCTGTACCTTCCTCTGCCTCATATTTCACAGCCCTCTCAGGCGCCCGTTATCCATGGCCTCTGCTATTCCCACCGGCCTCCATTTGGGACCGACCACCCCCCATCTCTCAATATCTCTCCCAGACCCACTTCCAGTTGCCCCCGCCCCTCCCACTCCCACCCCCACCCTCTGCTCCATGATAGTTTTATCTCTAAAGACCAGGGTTCTAAACCAGAATTATGTGACTCTGGGCAAGCCACAACATCTTTAGGTCTCCGTTCCTTCCTTAGATGACCTTCATCCCCAAGAGCCTCCAGTCCCTCTCCTTATTTAAAACAGTTTTTTGCACCAATGATTGCAGTCCCAATTTCTCCCTGCTCTGATTATCCACTGGACCTTGACATCTAACTCAGCTCGGTTCCCTTCCTCAAGTCTTTTTGGCCCCCACCCCCAGACCCCTTGATCTCGTAGCACACTGTCCGCCCCCTTCATATCTCTCTGGGACCCGGGCCCTGGCTACCGATGACCCCTGACCCCCAACAATCCCAGGTCTTCTCAGCTGCATTAACCACTGTGCCCCAATAGCCCGTCCAGACACTCGTCCCAACCTACTATCACTGCTTCTCAATGTTGCCCTGCCTGTACCCTCAAACCCAAGGTCACCTCCCTGTCTGTACAGTGAGGAAATGCTGAATCCCAGCTCAGGCACTTTCTCCATGTGTAACTTTGGGTCCTTCAATAGCCTGCTGCCTCAGTTTCCCTGTCTATAAAATGAGGATCTCAAAGATTCCTTGTAGCTCTAAATCTATGTTCCTATGATCTCCCACTGTCCATTCTATTCTCCTCCAGAAATTCCTTGTTAGTTTTACCCATCTGTCTCCCTTGGGAATAGGAATGGGGGCTCATGGAATCAGATAAATGGCCAAAATCAGGGAGCGGGTACTGGCAAAGGAAGAGCAGAAAGAGTTTGAACTAGAGGTTTGGGGGCTAGAGACCCAACCTCATTTTACAGAGGGGGAAACTGAGAAGAGGCGGTCATAGGGAATTAATGACAAAGTAGAGATTGGAACCCAGGGACTTAGGTTCCAAATCCAGTGTTCTTTCCAAAAGTCCCCAACTCCTCTGGACCCTTACCCGATGCTTCACTCCCCTTGGACGTTCTTGCTCCTCATGTGTCTCTCTGTTCCCATCAGGCATCCCTCCCGATGGTCCATTTGTCTGTCTGACACTCCCCAAAGACATATTCCTATCTGTCTCCCCACCCTCATGACGGGAATCATTATTCTGTCTGTCTGGTCACTTGCGGGACCCTCCGAGCTGTCTGGATTTCTCCTGGGGCCTCCTTTTGTCTGACTTCCCACATGCCAGGCCTCGGTCTTTGTGGGGACCCCCTATATGGCCCTTTCTGTCCTGCCCAGATCCCCTTATTCATTTGCTACTCATCCCTCTTCCTTCCTCTCACCCTCCTCCCCTTTTCCTCTTTCTCACCCAAGTCTATATCTAAGTCTCCCAAGGAAGGTCAGAGCCCATGCTTCCCCTTACCCTGTCTTTCTCTTCCTCTCTATCTCTGTTTCTCTTCCTCCTCTCTCTCCCTCCCTTCCCCTTCTCTCTCCCTCTCTTCCCCCCCCTTCTTCTTCTCTCTCTCCTTCTCTTCATCCTTCTCTCCCTCTTCATGTTCTCTTTCTCTTTCTCATCCCCATCTCTCTGTCTCCGTCTCTGTCTCTGTGTGTCTCTTTCTGTCTCTCTCTCTCTATCTCCCTCTGTCTTTATCTCTATCTCTCTTTCTCTCTTTGTCTCTGTCTCCCTCCCTCTCTCTCCCTCCTCCTCCTCTTCTTCCTTCTTCTTTCTCCCTCCATGTTCTTTCTCTCTCTCACCCCCATCTCTGTGTATGTCTCTTTCTGTCTCTCGCTCTCTCTCCCCCTCCCTTTACCATCTCTTTCTCTTTCTATCTTCCTCCTTCTCTCTTCCTCCATGTTTTCTTTCTCTCTTCCTC
This sequence comes from Antechinus flavipes, assembly GCF_016432865.1. Lineage (NCBI taxonomy): Eukaryota > Metazoa > Chordata > Mammalia > Dasyuromorphia > Dasyuridae > Antechinus > Antechinus flavipes. The sequence goes on from NC_067400.1 coordinate 619,034,736, forward strand.
CTGTCTCTCTCCCTCCTTCCATCCCTCTCCCTCACCCCTCTCTCCCTCCTCCTTCTCTTGCTTCTCTCTCCCTCCATGTTCTTTCTCTCTCTCATCCCCCATCTCTCTATCTCTATCTGTGTGTCTCTTTCTGTGTTCCTGTCTTTGTCTCCCTTCCTGTCTCTGTCTTTCTATCTTTCTCTTCCCACCCTCCCTCTCCCTTTCTCATCTCTCTTTCTCTCTCTCCCTCTCTCTCCCTCCTCCTCCTCTTCCTTCTCTCTTCCTCCATGTTCTTTCTCTCTTCCCCCTGTCTCTCTCCCTCCCTCCATCCCTTTTCCTTCCCCCCCTCTCTCTCCTCCTCCTCTCCCTTCTCTCTCCCTCCATGTTCTCTTTCTTCTCCCCCCTCTCTTTCTCTCTCCCCCTTTGACCTTCTCTTTTCTAGCTTCTAGACCCATCCTTTCCTTCTCTCCCACCCTGCTTTCCCTTGCCCCTCTCCCCGCAGGATAACTTCCGCCCTCCCAGGGGACTGAGTGTGGGTGACTGTATGTCTGTGAGCGTGCACATGTGGTTGTCTGTTGCTTCCCTAAGGGAGCTGGGGGTGTATTCGCCTGTCCCCCAATAAGAGCTCTCTCCACTACTGGTCACTTCTCCCTGCTCCAGACCCCTTGGTACCCTGGGTGGGGGGGAGAGGAAAAGGGGGGGTTGGGTTCAGGTTGTCTCAGGGGGCAGGAATTCAATGCAAAGTGGGATTGTGGGAGGAAAGGAGAGGAGACCGGGGGTGGGCGGCCGGCGTCTCCACCTGGAGGTGGTCTGAGAAAGACTGACAGGGAGAAGGGAGATGAATCCTTTCCCAGGAAAACAACTCAAAATGAGGGTTGCAGTCCCTCCGGCTGTCTCGGCTATCTCTAGGGGTGTGTCCACGCCCCCCAAATGTCGTTCATCCCAAAGTGTGCTATCGGCAGCCTAGAGGGCACGTCCCCTTAGAGCGTAAGTTCCAGTCCAACGGCTGTTGTTGTTGCAGCTGCTTCCCCCCCACACCCTGTGGCCGGAGAGGTGACGTCTACAGCCCAGCCTATGTAAATTGCCAGCCTGGATGTTGCCGGTCGCTCCCCGCAGTCTAATAAGTTATATTTATTCTATGAACGCTTTAAATGGTCCGGCGGGGGTCGTGTCCAGCCTGAGGGGTGTTAGCTACAGCCCAGTGGGTGTTATCCCTACCCTGAGGGTGTTATCTACAGGCTAATGGGTTATATTTATTCTCTGTGTTATAAACAGTCCAGTGGGTGTTAGATCCATCCTGAGGGGTGTTAGCTACAGTCCAGTAGCTGATATTGATCCTGAGGGTGTTATATCCAGTTTAGTGAGCTGTATATACAGCTGGGTGTTATATCTGTCCCTAGGGGCCCAGTGGTCAGGGTGTGCTATACATCCCGAGGCTGTTGCACAGCCCAGAAGAGATGTTCCCAACCTTCGGGTGGTGTCGTCTACAATCTAGGGCCTGTGTCCACGCTACAGTCTGGGGTGCAGAAGTCCTTTGGGGGGGGGATTAGCCTGACCCTGTCTCACAGTCAACCTCTGAGGATCCCACAGGCCCTCCCAAGTGCTAGTTTAGCCATGGTTGTGTTCACCCTTGGTGTATCCCTCTCATCCCAGGAGCATCATGGGTACTTGAGGTGAGGGACACCCACTGTGGGGCGTTGAGCCCTTCTGAGGGGACAAAGGTACCGGGGGAGACTGGAGGAGAAGGGATTGGGGAAAGAATGAGGGAAAGGGAGGAAGAAATGGGATGGCAGGGGCAGGGAACAAAGAGAAAGGGCAGAAAGGAGGGGAAGGGAGGAGAGGGGCGAGGCCGGGGGAGAGGAGAAGGCCGGGAGCGGAGGGGAAGGGGAGAGGCAGGAGCCCGGCCCGGCTGGGCTGTGGGCGCAGGCGGGCGCGGGCGGGGAGGGCGGCTGGCCGGGCCAGGCGGCAGCTCCGGAGGCGGCGAGGGCCGGTCGATATTTAATTGTTCTTTCAGTGGGAGCGGAGCCGGCGTCGGGGCTGGGGGCCGGTCCCTGTCACTGCGTGTGTGAGGTGGGAGTGTGTGCGTGCGTGTGTGGCCGCGGGCCCCGGGAGTGTGTGCGTGTGCTCGGCTCCCGGCCCGCTGCCTCGGTGCTCCGTGTGTGAGTGCCGGAGTCCCCGAGTGAAAGGGGGGGGGGGTCTGTATACGTGCGTGTGTTATTGTCACGGGGGGGGGGGGGGAGAGCAGAGAGACTGGCGAGAGAGACTTCGCGGGGGTCGGGCCCGGCCGGGTGTGCTCGGGTGTGCAGGATTTCTGGGAGTGTTCCCGCGTGGACGCGTGTGACTGGGCGTGCATCCGGAGTCCGGCTGGGTGCCAGCTCTGCGTGTCTGCGCGTGCGGCCGGGTGTCTGCACACGCGGGGGGGCTCGTGGCCGAGGCCCCGGGGCCCGGAGAGTGGCCGGGAGGCCGGGAGCCCCAGGGGCCCGAGGTGGGCGCGTGGCCGGGCTCCTGGCTGTGCCCGGGGTCTCGGGGCGGGGAGGGTGCGGGGTGCAGGAGTCGTGTGGCTGGGTGTGGGCGCCCTCCCCGGAGCCTCCCCGGCCTGGCTCGCCCCCCCTCCCCATTCTCCACGCCGGCCCAGGGATCGAACCTTATTTAGAGTCGCGATTCGACATCTGTTTTCAAATTTGATCAGCTCTGAACTTTATTTTCCGAGTTTGAGCAAAATTATATTCCATCGATCGGCTCCGTCCCCGGCCGGGCCGCTCCCCCAGCCCTCCCTCGCCCCCCCCACAGCCGCCCTCCCTTGCCGCGGCCGCCTCCTCCCCTCCCTCCTCCTCCTCCTCTCCTTCTCCTCCTCCTCCTCGCCCTCCTCCTCCTCCTTCTCCTCCTCCTTCGCTCCCCTCCCTCCTCCTCCCTCCTTCCCCAGCCGCTGCCGCCGCCTCCATATAGCTGCGGCCCCGGAGCCGAGCGGCCGCCGAGCCGCCACGGGCCGCCCCAGCCCAGGCAGCGCAGCGCGGGCGGGCGGGCGGGCGACGAGCCGGAGCCCGAGCCCCAGCCTGAGCCGGAGCGGGAGCCCGAGGAGGCGGAGACAGCGCAGGGGCCCCGAGAGCCCGCCCCCGGCCCGGCCCCCCCGCCCCGCCAGCCCCCGGGCTCCAGCTTCGCTCCCTCTCTCCCGGTCTCTCGGTCTGGCTTTCCGTGGGGGTCTCTCTTCCCTCCTCTCCTCCCCGCTGCTTCTGCTGTTCTTCCTCTGATTCTCTCCATCTCCGGGTCTCTATCTCTGTCTGTGTCTCTATCTCTGTGTGTGTCTCTCTCTCTGTCTCTGTGTCGATCTCCCCCGGCTCTGTGTGTCTATCTGTCTCTCTCTCTCCCCGCGACTGTCTCTCTGTCTCTGCCTGTCTCTGTTTCTCTTCCCTCCCCCCTTTCCCCTTCTCTCTCACTCTCTCCGTGTCCCGCTCCCTCCCTCTCTCCCTCCTCCCTCAGGCATCGACAGGGAGCCATGGCCGCTGGACCCAAACTTTAGACGCTCCCTACTAGCTCGCCTGGCCCTGCGACTCCCCGGAGCCCCGGAAAGTGAGTAGAAGGGGCGGGGTGTGGGGAGAGGGAGCCGAGGGGGGGGCAGGTCCCTTGGGCCAGGATTTCAGGCCTTGGGGTGCCAGGCAGGTGAAAAGAGGGACATGGGGGACGGGGACATTTCCAAATGAGAGTTGGGGAGACTGAGGAACACGGAGGGAAACAGACGGCCGTGAGGACAGAGGGACTGGGGTATGTGGGAGACTAAGAAACAGGAAGGACCGGGGACAGAGGAGGGGGAACAGGGAGACAAAGTAGGAGATGAAAGAAGGGGAAACTGAGGGGCAGAGAAAGTGGGCAGAAGCCCGAGCAAGCTGTGAACAGTAACAAAAAGGGAAACTGAGGGACTCCGGTCCCCTCCTCTGCTAGGGGGACACTGAGAGACAAAGAAAATGGCAAACTGAGGAACATGCAGAGAAATGGAAAGTGGGAGCAGGAGAGGAGGTGGAGGAAGAGGAGAAAGGGAAAGACAGGAAGAGAGCGAGAAAAATGAGGGTTTGAAGGAGAGATGGAGGGATGCAGACGCCAGGGAGGCCCGGAGGGGAGACTGAGGTGTGGAGAATTCGAAAATAGGGAAGCCCAAGAGGCTACAAATACAGAGGGAGAGCCCCGAGAAGTAGGGGGGGGCAGGGAGAAGGAGGGCAAAGTCACGGGGAGGGGGGGAGGGTGCCAGGCAGGAGAGAGGTCAGAGACGGTGGGAGTCAGGGTGGAGGGATCAGAAATGAGGGGAAAAGAGCCGACCAGTGATGGGGGCGGGGAGGTGGAGAGTGGAGTCAGACCTAAGGAGGCGTCGGAGATAAGACAAGGCTGGTGACCTGGGGTTAGAGATCACGGCATAATCGATCTGGGGGGGGGGGTCTTCCTCCGGCTCCTTCCAAGGCATGGGGAGGTGCAATGACTTATCCAAGGTCACAAACAAGCAGACCTCAGTGGGGAGGGGGTTGTCCAGGATACCGGCGTGAGAGGCGTGGAGGGCAGAGATAAGGAGTTAGAGAACAGAAGGGGGAGGTTTGAGGGTCAGATAGAGACCCATGGGCTCTGAGGCAAGGGTGGGCGGCAGGACTTGGGAGCCCGGGATCCCTGGACCCTAGAGCCACGGGGGCAGACGGAGGAAGAGAGGGAACGGACGAGGGGATGGGACCCACTGAGGCAGAAGGTCTGCCAGTGCTCGGGGACTCCGTGTGTGTGAGGGCTGGCCTTTGTGAGTCAGAGCATGTGTGAGTCTGTCTCTGTGTATGAGAGAGAGACCGTGTGTGTATGTGAGAGAGACAGAGAGACACGGAGAGAGAGAGACAGAGAGACACACACACAGACACGCAGAAAGAGAGAGCTTTTCCCTCCAGCTCCCTCCCTATCTCTTCCATTGCTCTTAAAGACCCTGAGGCCAGTGGAGAGCTCCCTCCATCTGCCTAAAGCCTGAGCAGCGCAGGCACTTTCTCCACTTTCCATTCTATCTCTCAGCGTTGGTCTCTGTCTCTGGATTTGCTTTGACTCTGTGACTCTCAGAGACTTACCTGCTGCTCTCCCTCTCCTTCTCCAGGTATGTCTCCTCCGCTCTTGGCATCTGGCTCTCCGTGTCTCTCAAGGAATCTCTATCTCTTAATGTCTCTCAGAGCATCTGTCTCTATCTCTCAGGGCACCTCTATCTCTTGATATCTCTCAGGGCACCTCTGTCTCTTGGTATCTCTCAGGGCACCTCTGTCTCTCTCCTTCTTCTGCAGGTATATGTTTCCTCGATTCTTGGCATCTGTCTCTCCATGTCTCTCAAGACATCTATCCCTTGGACTATCTCAGGGCATCTCTATCTCTTGGTATCTCTCAGGGCATCTCTGTCTCTCTGTGTTTCTCAGGGCATCTCTGTCTCTCTGTGTTTCTCAGGGTATCTGTCTCTCTATGTTTCTCAGGGTATCTCTGTCTCTCTGTGTTTCTCAGGGTATCTCTGTCTCTGTGTTTCTCAGGGTATCTCTGTCTCTCTGTGTTTCTCAGGGCATCTCTGTCTCTCTGTGTTTCTCAGGGCATCTCTGTCTCTCTGTGTTTCTCAGGGCATCTCTGTCTCTCTGTGTTTCTCAGGGCATCTCTGTCTCTCTGTGTTTCTCAGGGTATCTCTGTCTCTCTGTGTTTCTCAGGGTATCTCTGTCTCTCTGTGTTTCTCAGGGTATCTCTGTCTCTCTGTGTTTCTCAGGGCATCTCTGTCTCTCTGTGTTTCTCAGGGTATCTCTGTCTCTCTGTGTTTCTCAGGGCATCTCTGTCTCTCTGTGTTTCTCAGGGCATCTCTGTCTCTCTGTGTTTCTCAGGGTATCTCTGTCTCTCTGTGTTTCTCAGGGTATCTCTGTCTCTCTGTGTTTCTCAGGGCGTCTCTGTCTCTCCTTCTCCAGGTATACGTTTCCTCTACTCTTGGCATCTGTCTCTCCGTGGCTCTCAAGGCATCTCTATCTCTCTCTATCTCTCAGGGTATCTCTGTCTCTATCTCTCAGGGGTCTCTCAGGTCATCCCTGTCCTTCTGTAACTCTGGGGCATCCCTGTCTCTCCGTGTCTCTCAGGGCATCCCTGTCTCTGTATGAATCTCAGGGCATCTCTGCTGGTCACTAGGACTCCCAGCTCTCGCCGGTGCCTCCCTCTCCCGGCAGTCCCTTTGGTCTCCGCCTCCCCCTTGTCCTCCTGTGCCTCAGTTTCCTTGTCTCTCTTGGTCTCTGCCTCCCGATCTCTGGCAGCCGCTTTCTCTGTCTCCTTCTCTCTGTATTTACGTTCCCCTTTCTCTGGGCTTCGGCCTTCCTCTTTACGTGTCTACACCGACCGGGTCTCTCCCGGGGCCTCTGTCTCTCTCCTCGGACCTCCCTCGGCGTGTCCAGCCTCTCTCTGCCTCGGGATCTCTGCCTGTCTCTCCCTGTCTCTCGCTCCGTCCTCGTCTCTGCTTCCCTCCCTGGGGTCTCTGGCTCTCTCCCGGTTTCTAGTCTCCACCTCCCTGTGTCTCTCGGTCTCCCTCCGCTATCTCTCCCCGAGTCTCTGGCTCCCCCTCCCCGTGTCTCTGTCTCTGCTTGTGTCTCCCGGTGTCTCTGGCTCCGTGTCTCCTCCCGCCGGTTTCCGCTTAGATTAAGCCGGGGACCTAATTCCAGGGCCAGGATCGAATTTTCTGGCAACAAAGGGAAATAGCGAATCGATCGGTCGCTCCGGAGATTAAGAGACAAGCGGCGCGCGGATCCATCATAGCTAAACGGCCCCCCCGCCCCGCCCCGCCCGGCCGGCCCGGCCCCCTCCCCCCTGGGCGCCCAGACGCGCTCAGCATCGCAAACAGCCCGGCCTGCCCGGAGTCCGCCCGCAGCTCAGCAGCGAAGCCGCAGAGGGGGAGAGAGGCCGGGGGGCAGCGGGACCCCCAGTCACACCCCTCCCCCCGCCCCGCCCCGCCCGTCCCGGCCCGGCCCCCTCCCCCCTGGGCGCCCAGACGCGCTCAGCATCGCAAACAGCCCGGCCTGCCCGGAGTCCGCCCGCAGCCCAGCAGCGAAGCCGCAGAGGGGGAGAGAGGCCGGGGGGCGGCGGGACCCCCAGTCACACCCCTCCCCCCGCCCCGCCCCTTCCCTCCCGCAGCCCCCCCGCCCCCGCTCCCTCCCTCCCGCAGCCCCCCCGCCCCCTCCCTCGCGGACTCTCAGCTGCAGTCTCTCCCCGGTCCCCTAAACCCCAATTCAAGTAGCGTTTGTCCTCCAGATCCGGCCCCTCACCCCTCCTCTCACGCTGCAGCCCCTGGGCCCCCCCGTGACACTTCCTCCGCCCCGCCCCCAACCCCTATCCCGCTCCCCCTCCCCATGTGACGCTTGTCCCTCTCACCTGTACCCCTTCCCTCTCAACGGTGCCCAAAGCAACTCTCCCCCCCAGTACCCTTCCCCATCTCCTCCTCCCAGATGGCCCCTCGTAGACCCCCCCCCCACCTGCACACAAGGTAGCCTTGGCTCTAGCCTCAGCCTGGCTCCGAGTAAGCCTGCCCAGGGGAGCCCCGGAGCTCTCCGGCTCCCACGCTGTCCCTGGGAGCGGCCCTGCCCTCCTCACTTCCCTCCTCCCTGGCCAGCTGCCACCTTGCCCCGCTGGCACACAGATACCTTTTGGATGGGCAACCCCCTGGCCGGGCCTCAGATCTAGCTCTGCCCCCCAGCAGGAAGCCCACTGCCCCACCAGGCCACCCGGCCTTCCCTGCGCACCCCGCGCTCCTTTGTCTCTGGCGGCCCCTTCGTGGGCACCCTGCGGACTCCCAAGGAAACGCCCCTTGTTGGGTGCGAACCTGCCTCTTCCCCCAAAGAAACGTCTTGCTCTCTGCACACTTGAGGCCTCAGCTAGTGCTTCTGCCTTCTCATCTCTCTTCCTTATATCCTGTCCTACCCTATCTGTTCCACTAATAGGTCTCTCTGCCTCCTCATCTACCCTCCTCTCAAGGTAATGCTTGTCTTTTTATTTTTCTTCCTGAGGCAGTTGGGGTTAAGTGACTTGTCCAGAGTCACCCAGCCAGGAAGTGCTAAGTGTCTGGGGAATGCTTGTCTTGCACAACTCTGCCTTCAAATAACACCCACCCACCCCAAGTCCCTCAGATAAGGCCGTTGCCCATGGCTGTCCCACAGGGGAAAAGCATCCTCGTCCCCTTCCTCCAAAGGCAGCCCCAGTCAGACATCGGAGACTCGGGTACCTCCTACAGCACATGGCTCCCCACTGAAGCCAGAGTCCCTGCACCTGCCAGGCTCCCTCCACCTGTCAGGGTCCCTGCACCGGTCCTCTCAAGTGACACGGCTTCCCACTTCTGTCCTGCTTCAGCTAATTCCTGGCTTCAGGCATTAATTGTTCCCACTGATCTAGTCCCTCTCAGTTCCACATTTGTATTTTGTCCCAGGGAACCCACCTACACACACACACTCACACACACACACACACACACACACACACACACTTACACACACACACAGCCCTGGAACAAGGATCTGGAGACCTGGGAGCTAGTTCAAGCTCTGTCCAACTGTAAGCAAGTCTCTTGACCTTCGTTTTCCTCTGTAGAGTGAAGAAGCTGGCCCACAAAGGTCTTTTGCCAGGCACCCAGAGAACACACTCACAGGCACACACGTGCCCATCTGTAAAAGAACTCACTCGCCATCGCCTTTCTCCCTCCGCCCCCCTGAGGCGCCACTTCCCTCTCCTGGCCTCTCTCCCTCCTCTTGTCGGGGCCCTCACGTCCCTCGACAGCCGGGGGGAGGTTCCCATGTTTGGTCTCGGCAGCCGTCCTTTCCACTTTTTCTCTCCACTTTCTGGAGCTTCATCCATCCCTCCTTTCTCTCCAGGGCTGTGTACTTGGGTGATTGTGTATGGGGGAGCACACACACACACACCTGGATGTTGTAGAGAAGATTTGGGAGTGAGGGGGATACAATAAGAAGTGGTGCAGTAAAGAGGGGGAGCCTACCGTGAAGGAACGTGAAGGGGACTCCAAAGAGGAGGGAGACCTCTTTGGGGAGGGAAGCTTCCCTGAGACTGAGAAGTCTCTGAGTGGGGGAATAGGGGTTCTGAATGGAGGAGAATAATCTGAGAAAGGAGGAGGGGTCGCTGAGCTTGGGCTAGAGGTCATTGAAGCGTGGGTGTCTCTGGGAAGGAGAGAAGGATCTCTGAACCCAGAGAAGAGTCTAAGGAAAAAGGGAAGGTCTCTGTCTTGAGAGAGGGATCTCTGAGGAGGAAGAGAAGTCTCTGTCCTGTGAGAGAGGTTTCTGAGGGAGGGTCTCTGAGGAGGAAGAGAAGTCTCTGTCCTGTAAGAGAGGTTTCTGAGGGAGGGTCTCTGAGGAGGAAGAGAAGTCTCTGTCCTGTAAGAGAGGTCTCTGAGGGAGGGTCTCTAAGGAGGAAGGAGAAGCCTCTGTCCTGTAAGAGAGGTCTCTGAGGGAGGGTCTCTGAGGAGGAAGGAGAAGCTTCTGTCCTGTAAGAGAGGTTTCTGAGGGAGGGTCTCTGAGGAGGAAGGAGAAGCTTCTGTCCTGTAAGAGAGGTTTCTGAGGGAGGGTCTCTGAGGAGGAAGGAGAAGCCTCTGTTCTGTAAGAGAGGTCTCTGAGGGAGGGTCTCTGAGGAGGAAGGAGAAGCCTCTGTCCTGTAAGAGAGGTCTCTGAGGGAGGGTCTCTGAGGAGGAAGGAGAAGCCTCTGTCCTGTAAGAGAGGTCTCTGAGGAGGAAGGAGAGGTCTTTGACCTTGAAGACAGGTCTCTGAGGTAAGAGATGTCTCCGAGTTGGGAAGGCAGTCTCTGAAGAGGAGGGAGTGCTTTTTGACCAGGAAAAGGGGTCTCTTAGGTGAAAGTCAGGTGGTCTGAGGAGGAGAGAGGGGTCTTTGACCTGCAGAGGGGTCTCTGGAGAGGCTCTGACCTGGGCTCCGGGTCTTGGAGACGCGGGGCGGGGTCTCCGAGCTGGGGGCGGGGCCTCGGCGAGTGCCCCCGGGAGGGCCCCTGGGCGGGGGCGGCGGCGGCAGTGGCAGCGGCGGGCCCGGGCTGGGGGATCGATCGGCGGCGGCAGAGGCGCTGGGCCCGGGATTGCATCTTGTCACAATAATTTATGGCCTCATCCCGCCTGATCGATGGCGCTGAATTAGCACCTCCCCCGCCCGGCCGCCCACCCGGGCCGCCTCAGTCCTGCCCCCCCAGCCCCTAGCCCTGTCCACGCCCACCGGGCTGCACCCCTCTGGCCTCGGGACCGTCAAGTCCCGCTCTGTCTCTTCCGCACCGTCCTTCTGCCTCCCCTCCTCCCCTCCCCATTCCCACAGCCTTCATCCCTGCCCCTCATCCCTGTAGCCTCGGGTCCCTGTCACTGTCCCGGGTTCCTCTTTCCATCATACCCATATCTCGGATTCCCCCCCTCCAGCCTCCCATCTTCCTCATGGCTCTCAGATTCCTATCCTTCTCTAGCCACACACGGCCCCTCGGCTTCCCTCTGCTGCGGTTCCTGACTCACCTGCTCTTTGCCCTCATAATCGGCCTCTGGGCATCCCTTTGTCCGGCATCCCTAGCTTCCAGTCCTTCTGCCCCTTGAACACCCTTATCCCTCTGCCCCATCTCTCTGATCCTCCATTCTTTGCTCCCTAGATCCTCCCATCCTTCCCCAGTCCTTTAGCCCTTGCCTGGTCACTCTGCCCACTCTTCCCTCTATCACTTCCCTCTCCCCTCAAGCTTCAATTCCCTTCCTTTTCTTCAGAATGTTTTAACTTTGCCCTCATCATCCTGTTTTTCCACCATTAAGATTTCCCCCTTCATGCTCTCCAGCCACCTCTTCCCATTTTTCTGTCCTTTCATCTCTCATCCCCATCCCTCCACCCTCATATCTCTCTGACAGGGATTGTTTCCGCTACTCAGCATCCCCCCCCCATCCTTTTGTCTTTCCATGTGTCTGTCTTTTCATTCCTTTGTCCTCCCATCTTTGTCTTCCACCCCTCTGTTCCAAATCTGTCTGTCCTTGGCCCTCCAATGGTACCTCTTCCATTCCCATTTTGACTCTGGGCCTTTAGTTTCTCTATCTCTCTTCTCTATCTTCTCTCCACACCATCACCAGTTCTCTGTCTCTCCATCTTTCTTTGCTTTTATTTCTCTGTTCTTTCCTCCATCCCTGTCTCTTAGCCATCCTTCTTGTCTTTCATTCTTTCACGTCATTCCTCTAAATGACCTCTAAAGTTCCTCCCAACTTTAAAATTCCAGGGCTTGTGATCCCTCTGCATGGCCATTTTGTTTCCTCCATTCCTTCATCCCTTTCCCCTTCTGCCTCTGCTTTCATTTCGATCCCAATTCCCCATTTCTGTCATCTATTTTTCTAATCCTCTCTCTCTTCCTCCCATCCCTTTCTCACATCTTTCTATCCCAGATCCTTCTGTTCCATCACCATTGTCCCCCAAAATATATCTCCCCTTCCTTCTGTCCTTTGCTGTTCCTCTGTCTGTCCCTTCTCTAGGGTTCTCTCTAATCCTTTGTAGATCTAAAATCTTAATGTTGCCTCTCTTCCTCTTGGACCCTGTTTTATCGGAGTAGGAATAAGAATTTAAATGGACTTTTGAAGAAGGATAGAGTTGGGATGCTGATGGGGTTGGGGGAGCCTTTGGAGTTTAGGTTGGAGCTCTGTTGAGATGATAGAGCTGGAGATAAAGTTGGGGATGGGGATGGAGATTCTGATGATGGCTATAGGGATGGAGATTATGATGATAGCTATAGGGATGGGGATGGAGATTATAATGATGATAGCTATAAGGATGGGGATGGAGATTCTGATGATGACGGCTATAGGAATGGGGATGAGATTATGATGATGATAGCTATAGGGGATGGAGTTTATGATGATGATGGGGATAGAGATGGTGTGAGGGCCGGAGCTGGACACGAAGGCAGTGCTGGGCGTTGGGTGATGAAGATGTGGATTATGAGAGTCGGGAAGATGACGATGGGTTAGAGAGGGGACTAGAGATGGCGATGGCTCTCAGCTGACCTCACAAGCATGGGCCTTCAGGCTTTTGGTTCTCCTTTAGTCTGAGGGCTTGGGCTCTAGCAATGGGAGGTTCTCTCCTTTCCCCCTCAGGGGGACTGACCTTACTCAACTAATTAAGGCTGAGATAGGATATCATGGTGATGAATTAACAAATTATCTCTTTGCTGTCACCCAGCACTGACCTTCCAACCAAAAGCTCTCCTCTCCTCCCCTCCTCCGAGTCCATCTCTCCCTCCCTTATTTTCTTCCAGTCACTCTGTCTTCTCCAATCCTTAATCCCTCAATTTTCCACCTCTCTGTCATCCTCTCTCTTTCTCTCTCATTTGTGGCCACCTCTGACAGATCGGCGTGTCCAGCTGTCCGTCCTTGCTCTCTCTCCGCCCTGTCTCCTTCTGAGCTCTCTCCCCCGACCTGTTCCCTCCATTCCCAGACCTTTTCTCTCCATCGCCAGCTCCCTTCTGTATGTTTCAGTCCTCTCCCTTGATCTCCCCGTTTTGTGGGCCCTGACTCAGCCTCTCTCTGCAGCTCTAGGTATCAAAGTCTCTCCCTCATCTCACCATTTGTCTCTGACCAGGAGGCAGTCTCTGAGTCTCTGTTTTCCTAGCTACTTTTATCTACCTCACTGTCTCTCAATTTCTCTCTCTTCCTTGTCTCACGTGTTCTCATTTATCTCTCCTCTCCGTCTCTGTCTCTGTCTCTTGCTTGCTCTCCTCTCGCTCACCCCAGCTCTAGTTCCGTGTCTGTCTCTTCTTCCAGCTCTGGGGCTCCTGGCCTCTGCCTAGGGCCCTGGCTGAGGCGGAGGGAGACCACATGGGTCGGAGCTCCCAGATTTCCACTTCCCTCTCTCCGGCTCTGCTTGGTAGGCGGGGCGCGTGGCACTGCGGCTCCCACCTCCCCGGGGACACCCCCCTCCTTTCCATCCTCTCCCTCCCCCCCACCGACAAGGGCTCCCTGCTCACGTTTGTCCTTCTCCCCTCCCCTCGACGGCCCGCTCAGCCCGGGGATAGCAGAGGAGAGACAGACAGACGGACAGAGCCGAGCAGAGACGCAGAGAGGCAGCCAGCCAGATAGAGGGACAGAGCAGAGCAGGGAGACCGAGACCCAGATCTCCAGAGAGACCCAGAAAGAAGAGAGAACGAGGGATGGCAGGGGGAACCCTTCTGCCTCGCTCCCAGCTTTTCACTGGAGCTTTCTCAAACACAAACCACATCCCCAGAATCCTGGGGACACCTACAGTCACCCCCTTCCCACCGGGCTTTGGTCCTGAGAAGTGGCAGTGTGTGTGGGAGGGGGGAGAGAGAGAGGAAGAGAGAGAGGGATGGAGGGAGGAAGAGAGAAAGAGACAGGGAGGGAGGGAAGACAGACAGACAGACGTGCAGAGAAAGGGATGGAGAAGGATTCTGACAGAACAAGGAAGGGGGGGGTCAGAGAGAGGAAGAGAGAAAGAGACAGGGAGGGAGGACAGACAGACAGACGTGCAGAGAAAGGGATGGAGAAGGATTCTGACAGAACAAGGAAGGGAGGGTCAGAGAGAGGAAGAGAGAAAGAGACAGGGAGGGAGGGAGGACAGACAGACAGAGAAGAGACAGAGACAAGGAAGGGGGGTCAGACAGAGGAAGAGAAAGACAGGGAGGGAGGGAGGACAGACAGACGTGCAGAGAAAGGGATGGAGAAAGATTCTGACAGAACAAGGAAGGGGGGGTCAGAGAGAGGAAAAGAGAAAGAGACAGGGAGAGAGGACAGACAGACAGAGAAGGGACAGAACAAGGAAGAGGGATCAGAGGGAGGAAGAGAGAGACAGGAAGGGAAGGAGGACAGACAGACAGACAGACAGACATGCAGAGAAGGGACGGAGAAAGGATGGGACTGAGACAAGGAAGGGGGGGTCGGGCAGTGGTTGGCAAAACTTGGGAGATGCAAGGTGGGGCGAAAGCCTGGGAGGCGGGGTGAGGGCCAGGGCTTCCCACCTGCCGTTTCTCTCGGTTGGGGGACCTCCCAGCAGGTCCCGGAGTCAGTCTCTGGGAATGATTGTGGCTCGGCTCCTGTCGCTGGGTTTTGTGTTTGTTGAGTGACTAACTGAATCTGTGTGTTGGGGTCTGAATGTCTGTGAGGGCCAGTGTTTGTACGTATTTATCTCCGGTTTCCTTTGTTGAATGAATAATTAAATGGGGGGGGGGGGTGAACGTGTCGGGTTTGTGTGAGTCTCCACGGAGTTGGGAATGAGGTAAAGCCATGGTCAGGTCAAGGCTGATTTTTTTAAGTGGGGGTGGGGTAAATAAGTGTGTGTGAACACGCTGGGGTCGGGCCGGGAGCAGAGAGACTGAGGGGAGGGGAAGGGTCCGAGGCCAGATGAGAGAGGGCTCTTCCTTCTGAGGGACTGAGGGGAAGAAACGGGCTGGGGGGTGGGGAGGAAGTTTATTCTGCCCGAGTGTGTGAGTGTGTAAGTGAGTGTGTAAGTGGGAGTGTGCAGGCGTGTGCTTGGCTCAGATGGGGGCCGGCCGGGCAGCGGAGGGCCGGGGCACGGGGAGCGAGCTGGATGGCTCCGCGGTGAGTGTGTGTGAGTGCGGCCGTGTGTGCGGATGTGTGGCTGTGTGTGGCTTGGGGGCCTGGGCCATGTCTCGGTGCCTCCTTCTTAGACTGAGCCTGGAGACGATATGAAATTTAAAAAAAAAAATCAATTTTCATTCCACTTGTGCAGACAGTGTCCCGGGGAGGAGGGGGAGGGAGGGAGGGAGGGAGGGAGGGAGGAAGGAGGGAGGAAGGAGGAGGGAGGGGTCCGAGGGCGAAGGGTGGGGAGGAGGGAGCCAGGCCCGAGGCAGCTCCAGAGGCGGCTGCGGGAGCTTTAAGGAATCAAAACAGCTGCTTAAATCCCAGCTCCAGGGGAAGGGGGAAGCAGGGGACCCAGCACCAGCCAAGGCGGAGGCTGAGAGGAGGAGGTGGGCGGGGGGCACCGCGGCCCCGCCGGGGAATCCTGGCCGCTGCTAAAACTGGGGAGCGGGCGGGCCTGGCGCTCTGCCCTCGGGGGACGGCGCCCGGGCCGGGGATGGGCGGCCGGACGCCCTCGGGGCCGGTCCGGGCTGGGGGCGGGGCGGGGGCTGCGCCGCGGCGGGGTCTGTGCGGGGCTCGCGGCCCGGGCCGCTGTGAGGGAGTGTGCGCTCCGTGTGACTGCGGGGCGGGTGTTTCTCTGTGTGTGTCCAATCTCTGCACACACGGACCTGTGCTGGGGGCGGTGAGGGGGGGGGGGCAGAGGAAGCAAAATAAAATTAAAAATTAAAACTTGCCCGAAGCCCCCATCCCTGTGAGAGAGAGAGAGACAGAGTGAGGGGGAAAAAAGGAGAGAGTCTGAGACCCGGGCTGGAGGGGGGGTGGGGGGGAGGAGAAGAGACACAGAGATCGAGAGAGAGACAGAGAACGAGAGAGACCGAGAGAGACCGAGACAGAGAACGAGAGAGAGCGAGACAGAGAACGAGAGAGACAGACAGATCGAGAGAGACTGAGACACAGGACCGCCGAAGCAGAGACGCGGGCATTTGGGAAGGGAGGGAAGGGAGACCCAGAGGCGGAAGGGGGGGGGCAGTATCTCGGCAGCAGAGATAGAGAGGTCGGGGAGACAGGAGAGACATGGGGTCAAACCCCAGAGACAAAGAGGAGGAGGAAGACACGGACGCAGCAGGCCCAGACACGGGCTGGTCCGCTCTCCGCTCTCCCAGCTCAGCTCTCTCCAGCCTCTGCCCCAGTCCTGGCCGGACCCTCCGTCTTGGCTACGCCGGGCTGCCCCAGGCTCCTCCCTGCTCCTCTGGGTCGATCGGGAATCAATGGGGCTGGAAGGGAGCCGGGGGCGGGAGGGAGATCAAAGCCAGAGGTTGGGGGTGGGAACGGCTGGCAGAGACAGAGACAGAGCCAGGGAGCGGAGAGATAGAGAGAGACACGAGGGGTAAACAGAGAGAGGCAGAAAGAGAAGCAGAGGGAGAGGGGGGAGGGGAGGGAGGGAGAGACAGACAGACATGGGGGAGAGAGAGGGGGGAGGGGAGATTCACACACAAAGAAGACAGAGAGGACAGAGAACATAAAAAGAGACAGAGAGAGAGATAGAGAGACACAGAGAGAGACAGAGAGAGAGAGAGAGAGAGACAGAGAGACACACACACAGAAGACAGAGAGAGAGGACAGAGAGAACATAGAGACAGACAGACAGAGAGAGAGACAGAAGACAGAGAGACAGATACACAGAGAGAGAGAGATCGAGACAGGGAGAGGGAGAGAGAAAGATTGGACCCTCAAGTAAAGAGACAGACACAGGAGAGAGATATACACAAGAAAAATAGAGGGAGAGAGACACACACCCAGAAAGGAAGAAAAAGAGAGACGAGTGGAGAGACAGAAGAGAGGGGTCGAGATGTGAAGAAAGAGAGAGAGGATGTGGGCAGAGCCAGGCAGGAAGATGAAGAGACACTAACTCCACAGAGACGGGCAAAGAACAACAGGCACGAGACAGACACTGAGAGGGGAGAGACACAACACACGCACCTGGGCCTGGAAAAATAACAGAAAAGAAAATGGGGAGACACGGAAGCACAAAAAGACTGAAAGAAAACCCCGCAGAGACAAAGACAGACGGACGGACGGACACACACACACACACACACACACACACACACACACACACACCCCTAGCCAGGCCTGAAGGAAAATAATCGACAGGCAGGAGAACACCGGGAGAAACAGAGCTGCAGAGAGACAAGAAATAGAAATGGAGGCACGAGCACAGAGCCTGGCCTGGGAAAGAACAGTGCAAGAAAGAGAGAGACGGAAACGGAGACAGAGGCAGACGGGAGAGGGGGAGAAAGGCAGAGAAGAAGAAACAAAGAGGGCCAGAGACAGAGACTGAGGCAGAGAGACAAGGGAGGGGGAAACTGAGGGTTGGCAGCAGCGGGGGGAGGGCTTGGAAGGGAGCGGGCGGGAGGTCCCCCGGCTCCTCGTTATAACGTGTCCGGAGGAGGCGGCGGGGAGTTGAAAGCGTCGGGAAGAGAAATCAAAACCAACACGGAAATGAGCTGGCCCAGGGAGGGGGAGCCGGGGGGTTAGAAGGGGGGGGGGACAAGGAGAGAGATGGGGGAAAGCAAGAGATGGGGGAGAGATGAAGGAAAGATGAGGGAGAAGTGGACAAGAGAAGCGGGAGAGATGAAAGGGGGAAAGATGGGGGAGAGATGAGAGATAAAGGGAGGTGGGAAGAAATGGGGGAGAGACAGGGAGGGATGGGGAGAGAGGAGGGAGAGGAGGAAGTATTAGGAGAGAGATGCGGAGAGATGAGATGAGAGATGGGGGAGAGATGAAGGAAAGATGAGGGAGAAGTGGACAAGAGGAGCGGGAGAGATGAAAGGGGGAGAGATGGGGGAGATGGGGAGATGAGATATTAGGAGAGATGAGAGATAAAGAGATGAGAGAGATGGGGGAGAGATGGGGGAGAGATGGGGGAGAGAGGAGGAAGAGATGGGGAGAAGAGGGAGAGATAAGAAGGGGAGAGATGGGGGAGAGGTGAAAGAGATGGGGAAGATGAGAGATGAGACAGATAGGGAGAGATTGGGAGAAATAAGAGAGGTGGGGAGATACTGGGAGAGATGAGAAAGATGAGATAAGATGCAGAGAGATTGAGAGATGAGAGATGGAGAGATAGAGGAGAAAGAAAAAAGATGAAGGAGAAATAGAGATGAGAGATGGGGAGAAATAGAGAGATGTGGGAGAGAGGAGAGAGATTTGAGAGAGATGGGGGAGAGGGGAGAGGGGAGAGAGGGGGGAGAAGGAGAGATGGGGGAGAGATGGAAGAGAGATGGGGAGAAGAGGGATAGAGGATAGATGGGGAAGGTGAGAGATGAGGGAAAGATGAGGAAGAGAGTTGGGGGAGAGATGGGGAGATGAGGTAAGAGATAAAGGGGAGACGAGGGAGAGCTGATGGCGACAACATGGAGATGAGAGGGAGGGAGAGGAGAGATGGAAGGAAGACTGGGAGCAGATGCAGGAAGATGGGATGGGCAGGGAGGATGCGGGAGGTGCGGAGAATGGCACGGGGGAGTGGGGAGAAGAGAACACGGAGGGAGAGGGGGACGGGGAGCTGGGGAGGAGAGGAAGGTGAGGAAAGGGGAAATGCCCGACAAGGCTGGGGGTGAGGGGGGGTTGCAGAGACACGAAGAGCTCCAGAGAGGGAAGCCCAGGCGGGGAGAGCTGGGGGTGGGGGAGATGCGGGGAAATTCCGAGATGGAGGTCGGGGCAAGTGGGGCGGATAGGGAGGAGGTAACGGGAGGGGGCAGCGCGCAGTCGGAAGCGGGGCAGGGCGCGCTGGCCTTGGCTGCGGGGGGGGGGGGGTCTGTGCGCGGGTGCTGGGATGTGTCGGGGGTCTGTGTTTGGCCGGGGGGGGGGGACGGAGACAGCGAGCAGCGCGGGGACTCAGGCGGGGAAGGAAACAGGCATGCGGGCCCCAGAGGAGCCGGCCTCAGAGACAGCTCCGTGCAGAGACAGAGACAGAACGCAGAGACCGAGAGACAGTCACATCCAGAGCCAGCCGCAGAGCCCGAGTCAGAGCTAGCCAGGGCGGCGGAGGATGTGAGGGTCGCTGTGGTTTGGGACACGGGGCGGGGGGGGGGAGAGGGGGAAGCGGGGGGAGGGGGCGCGGGGCGAGCCACCCAGAGCCAGCCTCGGGAGGAGGGGGAGGCGTTGGAGGGCGCAGGAGCCGGGGGCAGGGACGGGGAGGCGGAGGGGGGGGGGCTGGGCACGGGGGCCCGGCAGGAGGGGGAAGGGCCGTGGGGCCCGACAGCTGCCCCGCCTCACCCCCTACTCTCTGTCTCTCTGTCTCTCCGTCTCTGGCTCTGCATCTCTGGCTTCCCGGCCTCTCTGCAGCGCTCTCGCCATGGACTGTAACTGCGTCTCGGATCTGCTCTTCACCCCGCCGGTGCCGGCGCTCTGGACTCCGGGTAACTCTCCCGGCCCTGCCCCGGCTCCCCGGACCCCTCCGCCGCACGTCGGCGGCTCGGCGCCCCGGCTCCGGTGCCTGCCGCGGCTGTCTGGCTCCGGGAGCTCCGGCGCTCTCCCACGGCCCCCCTGTCCGTGGCACTCTCTGCTCTCCCAATCTCTCTCTCTCTGGCTCCCAGTTCCTCCGGCCCTTTTCCTGCTCCTGTCTCTGTTTCCTCCCCCTCAGTCTCCCCGTCATTGTCCTCTCGCAAAAAAAGACCATCCGCGTTTATCAGATGAAAAACTCGAAGGAAAAACTTGACCCAAAGCCCCCAAAGCTTGGGGGGAGGGGCGGGGGGGGGGACTCAGGAGCAGGGGGCAAGCAGGCGATGGGGGGATTGGGAGATGGGGTGAGCTGGGCGGGGAGGGGAGGAGAGGAAAGGTGGGGAGGGTTGCAAGGGGGGGGTGCGGAGGGAGGCCTGGGAAATGGCCTGCTTGGAGAATGGCGAGTTGGGGGATTAGAGGGGCACTGGGGGACGTGGGATTGAGAGAGGGGAGATTAGGAGATGGGAGATAAGGAAATCAATAAGTGGGGGCGGGGGCAAAGCTCAGGGTCTCCGAGCTGGCAATTAAGAAAGGTTCCCAGTGCATTTTCCCGAGATTCCCTTTTCCGCCCCAAATCACTGGGAAGGGGAGAAGCCGGGAGGCACTGGTGTGAGAGCCACGAACACAGGGACTGGGCCTGTTTAGGAGAGCCTCTGTCCCACTGTGGTAGCCTCGGGGTCTGGGGAGGAAGGAGGGGTCCTTGAGCTGGCAGAGGGAGGAAGGAGGGTCCCTGAGCTGGCAGAGGGAGGAAGGAGGGTCCCTGAGCTGGCAGAGGGAGGAAGGAGGGTCCCTGAGCTGGCAGAGGGAGGAAGGAGGGTCCCTGAGCTGGCAGAGGGAGGAAGGAGGGTCCCTGAGCTGGCAGAGGGAGGAAGGAGGGTCCCTGAGCTGGCAGAGGGAGGAAGGAGGGTCCCTGAGCTGGCAGAGGGAGGAAGGAGGGTCCCTGAGCTGGCAGAGGGAGGAAGGAGGGTCCCTGAGCTGGCAGAGGGAGGAAGGAGGGTCCCTGAGCTGGCAGAGGGAGGAAGGAGGGTCCCTGAGCTGGCAGAGGAAGGAGGGTCCCTGAGCTGGCAGAGGGAGGAAGGAGGGTCCCTGAGCTGGCAGAGGGAGGAAGGAGGGTCCCTGAGGTGGCAGAGGGAGGAAGGAGGGTCCCTGGGCTGGCAGAGGCGTCTCTGAAGGCCAGCCCCAGCGTTAGCCGGCCACCGTATGGATGTGTCTGTACCCCCACATTCCGGATGTCTGTCGGTCTGCTGGGTCAGGGCCCTTGGGCAGACTGGCCTGGGGAGGGCAGAGGCTGAGGTTTGCCGGCACATTCTGCAGCCACCCCTTCCTTTCTCACCCGAGGCCCCCACTCTGGGCAGGGGCCGACCCCGAGATCTGGCAGGAACCCAAGGGCCTGAGAAACCTCAGGCACCGGTGCCAGGGACACGCCCTCCCGGGAGCTGCCGGGACCCAAGGGGGGCTTGACTTTGCACTTCCCTGAAGTGCAGGCCCACACCTTGAGTGGAAAGAAGTTGGGGGATCAAGCCGCTTGAGTCCCCGAGTGGAGGAGGTGGGAGTCAGGACCCCTGTTTCTCCAGGTAGAGAGGTTAGCTCAGGACTGGGTTCCTGAGTGAGAAGCTGGGGGTTCGCCACACGGGGTCCCTGAGTGGGGGAGGGCGGGGGACCGGGGCACTGAGCCTGCCCTCCTCCCCAGGCTTCGCCTTCCCGGACTGGGCCTACAAGCCCGAGTCCTCCCCGGGCTCGCGGCAGATCCAGCTCTGGCACTTCATCCTGGAGCTGCTACAAAAGGAGGAGTACCAGGGGGTCATCGCCTGGCAGGGCGACTACGGCGAGTTCGTCATCAAGGACCCCGACGAGGTGGCGCGCCTGTGGGGCATCCGCAAGTGCAAGCCCCACATGAACTACGACAAGCTGAGCCGGGCCCTGCGGTGAGCGGGGGAGGGGGCCGTGGGGGTCGGGAACCTCGGGGCTCAGAGGCCGGGGCTGGGACGTCAGGTGCCCGAGTCCTCCAAGCGCGGGCTTCAGTTTAAGATGTCCCCAAAAGGGCAGGGGGATTTAGGATGTTTGGGACTCCAAGGGGGGAAGTATCTGGGGAGGGGGTTCAGAGCACTCTTGGAGGGTGTAGAAGGGGAGGATCCAGGACACCTGGGTCCCTGAGGGGACAAGGAGTTGAGGGCCTTTCAAGAATACTCCAAGGGGGGAGGAGCATAGGAGGGGGAGGATCCAGGATACCCGCTCCCTGACAGGATGCCAAGTTCTCAGAAAGGATGGAAATGGGAAGACCGGGACTCCTGGGTCCCTAGGACGAGGTGTTCAGGGCCCCTCCCTGAGGAGGGGGCGGGTGCTTGCTCCCAATCTATCCCGCCCACAATACTCTTGCCCCGGCAGCTGCCCCGCCCAGCGGCGTGATCCCGAGCCGAGGCTCTGTGGGAGGGGGGAGGGGGAGTCCGGAGGAAGCGCCCCCTCCCCCCACCGTTTGTCGGGGGCGCCGGCGACCGCGTGCTTCCCTTCCCAGGTATTACTACAACAAGCGCATCCTCCACAAGACCAAAGGCAAGAGGTTCACCTACAAGTTCAACTTCAGCAAAGTCGTGCTGGTCAACTACCCCCTGCTGGACATGGCGGCGGCGCCTCTGCTGCTCGCCCCGGGGCCCTTTGGAGGGGCGGCGGGGCCCGACGGCCCTCCCCTCACCCCCGAGGTGAGCCGGCCGAGCGGGAGGCCCGGGTCCCGGAAGGGGCAAGGGTGGGGGGCGTCGGGATTATGGAGCCCCCCAAGGAAGTAGGACTCGACACCCGGTCCCGGGGACGACTCCTGAGCCGCAAAGGAAGAATGGACTTCCGGGGTGAGGGACAGAAGGACAGGACGTTGGGGTCCCTGGTTGGGGGAGCCCAGGAGGACGCCAGGGACCTGGGAACAAGCTATCTGCGCCTCGGGTGGGGAGGGACCCAGAGGCTTGGGCTCCGGAGGGCTGGGGGTCAGCATATCTGAGGGGGGACGCCGGGTCCCGGCACCAAGGGGCCGGCGTAGTCCTCATTTCCGCTGCCGTCCTCAGACGTTACAGACCCTGTTCTCCACGCCCCGCCTGGAGCCGGGGAGCAGAACCCCGCTGTTCGCTCAGCACCTCTCCGCCCCGGACGCGGACAAGCTGCGGCTGGACGGCCCGTTTCCCTTCCTGGGCTCTGGTGAGACTCCGGGGTAGGGAGGGCGGGCTGCTGCCCCCGGGCTTTGAGACGCTCCGAGGGCTGGGCTGGGGGGCCCCTGACCGCCACTCTCCGTTCTCCTTCCGCACCAGGTACTGCCGGCTACTCGAAACCCCCGGCCCTCCTGAGCCCCTACGGCCGCACCTTCCCTGAATATCCCTGGAACTTTAACCCCTACCTGGCGAGCCCCTTCCCCAAGCTGCCCGCCTCCCTGTACCCCCCGCATTTCTACCCCAACCCCCTGGCGGGATCCTTGGGCCAGCTGCCCACGGGGCCTGGGGGAGGGGGCCCCGCCACAACGCCCCTCCTGGCCGGCCCCGCTGGTGACGGAACGGGGTCCCAGCGCACAAGCCTGGCCCCGGGCGCCCGTCTGACCCTGCCCGGGCCGGGGGTTCCCGAGGTCCCCTCTCTGGGGCCCAAGGAGGAAAGCGACTCCGAGCTGGAGGTGACCGACGTCAGCGGCTGCAGCTCGGACAGCGAGGGCGACGACGGCGTTCCAGGGCCCCCCGAGAGTCAGGGAGGCCGAGGCGGGGCCGGGAGCTGAGGGGCCAGGGGATTGGCGGCATTGGGAACCCTGCCTCCCCCAACAAAAGGGGACGCGGTACCCCCAGGGTCTCCCTCAAAGCTCACTCCCCCTCCCGGGGCCAAGGAACGGCCCGTCCTTCCCGAGCCCCGGGGAGCTGCCTCCTCACTGCCCTTCCCCCCCAGCGGAGAGGGGCGGGGTTCTCCCCGGGCTAGACCAGACGGGGCCATTCCTCCTCGGTCTCCGGGGGGGAAGGAAGGGGCCGCAGATTTAGGACCTGTCCCTCCCCCCATCAGTTCCTCATCTGCAAAACGGGGCCCCCAGGTCCTTTCCAGCGCTGAACCCCTCCCGCCTCTCCTGGGGTCAGGGTCTCCTTCCCCACCCAGGCCTAAATCGGAGAACACGGTCTCTTCCCTCCCTCCCCTCCCCCTCCCCCCAAGGGAGAGGGCCAGTAGTCTCCCCTCACAAAAAGGGACCAGCAGGGAACTCGCAGCCTCCTCCTGAGCCCCCGCCCCTCCCCTCCGAAGGGAGGGGCAAATCTGGCTCCCGGGAAGGGCCTCGGTTTCTCCAGGTGTACAGCGGTGGGGGTGGGGGAGGACGGATCTCTTCTCCAAGGCCCCTTCTGGTTCTCCGGTCCACAAACTCCCCTCTGACAGTCTTGCTCCCCCTCCAGGCCCCAGGAGTTCCCAGCTGTGCCCCCCTTCCAAAGTGCAATATAGTGTGCCCGCCCCCCGCCCATCCCCCGTGTTTGTGAGCCCTCTCCCCAACCTAGTGCGTGACGTGCTTGTGTTCTGAAGGAGAAGCTTCCTTCCCGTCCACCCCGCCCCCGGCCCCGGGGCCAGGGGGCTCAGAGCAATAAATCCGCCCCCCCTCACCCCCCACCACGGGAAGAGTTTATTACAAAAATAAAAAGGGAGAAAAACCTATCTTGGTACTAGGACTCACAAGTCACATGGTGCTTGGGGGTGGGGCCACTGCCCAGAGAGCCCGAGGGGGCGGGGCAGTGACCAAAAACCTGCGGGCCGCGGGGCAGACTGAGGGAGGGGCTGGGGGGGGGGGGCCGCAGAGCAGTGACCGAGGGCCTGGGGGGGGCGGGGAGATGCTGACCCAGGGTCTGGGAGGGGGGGCACAGAATGGTGACTAAAGGCCTGGGGTTCCCCCCCCCCCCCCCGCAGAGCGTTGACGAGGGCCTGGCTCCGGCCTCAGCCCCCCCAGGGAGGAAAGGGGTGTGGAGGATCCCAGAGCCTTCAGCAGTGAGCCCTGGCACGCGCCTGCTCTCCCCGCCGGGGCCTCGGTGACCCCTTCTGTCGGGGGCCTCCGGGCTCAGGAGGGCGGGACATGGAGGGCCCGGAGGACAGGGGGGGGTGCCCCTGGCATCCAGGGGTCACAGGGGAAAGTGGCGCTCCATCACACGGCCGTGCATCCATATACACATATATATATTAAAAATAAACCTCAGATATAAAACGCGGCATAACAGGTAAGGCACTGGAGAAGCCGCCCGGGCACAATACTGACGGCGGGCCGGCCAAGGGGGGCTGGAATCGAGCCCTGAGGTCCCCCACGGGGCAGCAGACTGGAGCCGGCCAGGGACGGGGAGCCCTCCTGGGGGGACCTCGCGGGGCCCCGCCCCCTCTCTGCAGACGTAGGCAGTGGCTGATCCGGCCGGGGGAGCTCCCGACAGCGCCCCCTTTCCCTTCCTGGGTCCTCCCTTGGAGAGGGCCTGGGGGGGGCAGGAAGCCTCGGTGAGCCCAGGGAGGCAGGGACCGGCCCTTGCTCCTGCTCCTCCGTGCCCCCGCGCCCCCCATCTGAGGCAGTCTCCCCCGCGGGGGCTCACCTGCCGGGCCCTCAGGAGCAGCCGGCCTGGCTGGGGCTGGCCCCATTGAGCTGGGATATGATGAGTCTCAGCCGACAGAACTCTTCCTCGACTTCCTGAGGATGGGGGAGGGAGCGCCATGAGGGGGGGGCCCTTCCTCCCCCCGCCCCCCCCGCCCCCCCCACCGGGCCGTCACTCACCTCCAGCCTCTTGATGGTGTCTTCCAAGTTGAGAAGCCTCTCTCGCAGCTCCTGGGCCTGGGCGGCCCCCGGCGCCCCCTCGCTCTCGGGGCCCGGGGCTGGCCCGTTTTCCTCCTCTGCCGGGAGCAGGATTTGCTTAAGGGAAAGAACTGAGAGGCAGAGAGAGGGGGGTCAGGAGCAGCAGGATGGGGGCCGGACATTCAGGATGGGGGGGAGCAGGACCCGGGGCCCAGGAGCAGGGGAAGTGGGGGCCGGACATTCAGGATGGGGGGGCAGGACCCGGGGAAAGGTGGCTTGGGGGGAAGGGGATAGGGGCCCCAGGCTCACCTTCTCGGAGGGCAGAGGCCGCGAGCTGGCCCTCGGGGCCCGGGCAGGAGAAGGGCAGCAGGTCACTCAGGATGCGCTCACAGCGGCCGGCTGCGGGCAGGGAGGGGGCTCAGAGTGCTGCCCTTTGGCCCCGGCCCACGCCCCCCCCGCCCCCATCTCCCTTACCTTCCACGTGGGGGGGCTCCCGGCTGCTGTTCCCGTTCTCGGAGCTGCTGATCAGAGGCTCCCTGGCACTGGGGAAGGAGACGCAGCATGGGGGGAGAGACGGAAAAATTCAGAGCCAGAAGAGTGGGGGAGGGGGCAGGCGGGCGGGGAGGGGCCTCTCACCTGACGGGGCTGGGCCGGGACTTGGGCCGCCCGACGGGGGCCGGGATCTTCAGGGAGCCCGCGGTGTCCGTGATGAGGGTGCACCAGCTAGGACAGAGCAAGATGGGGCGTTGGGGGGGCCCGAGGAGAGGGAGGCGGGCTCCGGCCCCCCCGGCCCCCCGCGCCCGCTGCTCACTGCTTCCTCTCCGACACCGTCTGGGCCACCAGTTCATAGATGTGGGCCTCCTGGTCCCAGGTGAAGATGACGTAGAAAGCCCTGTGGTCTGTCGGGGGGAGGGAGGTCAGCCCCGGGCCCTCCCGGCCCTCTCCCCCCCTGCCCCCCTCCCCCCTCCCCGCTGGGGCCCCGCCCCGTCCCGCTCACCCGTGGCCACCTCCCGGGTCATGGCGGAGGTCAGGCGCAGCACGGGCCGCAGCATGGTCTTGCCGTCGGGCGTCGGGGTCAGCGTCCGGCTGTGGGACTTGAGCAGCAGCCGCTCGTCCTGGCGCTGCAGCAGCAGCAGGAGGTCGTCCAGCAGGAGCACGTGCACCTCTGGGGGGGGGCGGGCGGTCAGGACCTGCGGGCGCCCCGGGCCCCCCCGCCCCCTCCCCCAACTCACCCACGGCCTTGTCCTTGGTCACCCTCCAGGTCAGGGGTCCCTCGTGCACCAGCTTCTTCTTGGTGATGTCCAGGTTCTGGGGGGGGCAGGGGTCTGAGGTCAGGGGGGAGGGGTGGCCCCCAGGAGGGGGCCCTGCCGCTCCCGCTGAGTCTGGCAGGGGTTCTCAGGGAGAGGCGGGGGCAAGGAGGAGACCCACCTTGAACTCGCTCAGCATGGGGTCGTTGCTCTGCCTCAGCTGGGACAGGTCCAGGCGCCGCTGGTAGTCCTTGAGCCGCTGCAGACAGAGGGCGCGTCTGGCCTGCCGCCCCTCCCCCCACGCTGCCCCCTCCCCCGGCCCCCTCCCCTCCTCACCAGCAGGTCCTCCATGTCTCTCACAGACTGGTTCACATGATGCAGAATCTCCTTACAGCACTCAGCAGCCTGCTCCACCTTGGCCTTCTCCTTGGGCTCCTCTGCAACGGGGGCAGGGACGCCTCAGGAGGGGCCCCACCCCTCCCTCGGACGCCACAGAGGTTCCCCCTCTAGGGGGGAGGGAGACGGAGGCGGCGCGGGCAAAGTCAAGGCCTGGAATCTGACTCAGGAGCTGCAAGGCCCTGCCCCCCCCAGCCTCAGTTTCCCCTTCTGAACAAAGTAACTGGGCCAGAGAGAGGCCCCGCTCCCTGCCTTCTCCCCCCCACCTGTGTTCTGCCAGATGCTCTGCAGGAGCAGGGGGTACTTGGTGAGCCGCTGCATCTCCGTGGGGATCATGTCCTTGAGCTGCAGCCGGCGGCAGTGGGGCCGGCTCTCCGCTTCCTGGGGGAGAGGCACAAGCCCGAGTTCCGCCGCTGACCCCTCAGAGGGCCCGGAGGCCCGGCCCCCCCAGCCCTGCCCCCCAGGGACCCAGGCCCGACCCCCCCAGCCCTGCCCCCCAGGGACCCAGGCCCGGCCCCCCAGCCCTGCCCCCCAGGGACCCAGGCCCGGCCCCCCAAGCCCTGCTCCCCAGGGACCCAGGCCCGACCCCCCCAGCCCTGCCCCCCAGGGACCCAGGCCCGGCCCCCCAGCCCAGCCCCCCAGGGACCCAGGCCCGGCCCCACCTGCACAAAAGCACAAAAGCGAGGCTCCTTTCTCTGCTTGGCCTTGAGCTGTTCCAGAGCAAACGACTGCCGGCTGCAGAATCGGGAGGAGATCTTCTGGAACCAGGAGCCCTCGGGGCCGTCGAACTGCGGGGAGTCATTGGGGGTGCCCTGAAGCCTCGCTGACCCTCCCCAGAGCTGGGGGACTGGGAGCACCCGGGGAGAAGAGCTGGCTCGCGAGGGGGACCAGGACTGGAGCAGGGCCCCGGGGGGGGCAGGGCTGGGAATCAGGACACCCCCTCCATGGGGGTCCCACGGCCCGGCAGGTGGTGCCGGGGTGCCAGGAGAGGGGCCCCGGGGGGGCAGGGCTGGGGCACTCACCCTGGCTAGCAGCACGTCCCCGATCTCCTCGATGACGTAGCCGCTCTCCTGCCGCAGCTTCATCAGGCTCTCCAGGAACAGAGCTGGGGGCACAGGGAGGTCTTGGTCACGAGGCCCCGAAACCCCAGGGGCTGGGCAGGTAACTTGGTGGATGGGCCGGGGGGGGGGGGGGGGAGCGACACTCAGGGACCCTGGGTGGGGGCTGGGTCCCTCTGAGTGCAAAGGAAATGCAGCAGGAGGGGCGGGAAGGGAGGAGGCGAGGGGGGGAGGCCCCTGGGGGCGAACCCGCTCACAGTGCACGTCGATCAGCTCATCCAGGCTGGGGAAGATGTTCTGCAGCTCGTCCATCGCGAAGAAGCCCCCGTCAGCCATGGGCTGGTAGAAGAAGTCGTGGAGGACCCGGAGCATCCGCACATGGGCCGCCTCGGTCACCAGCAACTCTGCAGGGCAGAGGGGCGGTCAGGGCCCCGGGCCTCGTCCTGCCTGGGTGTGGAGAGCACGGGAAGGCTTCCCGGCCACCCGTCACGGGGAGCAGGCAGGGTCACTGGGCAAGGGGGGCGCTGGTCACCAGGGCCAAAAGGTCGGCTGGGCGCGGCGCTTCATGACCCCTTGCGGGGTTTTCTTGCCCTTGCATTTATTGTAACATTAATAATCATAATGCTTAATAGTTTTAAAGTGCTTAGCACACTGCCTGACACACAGTAGGACTGTGTTTTTTGGTACAGTTAATTCAATCGCGTCCTGCTCTCTGTTACCAAAGTGCTTACCACAGTGCCTGACACACAGTAGGACTGTGTTTTTTGATACAGTTAATTCAATCGCGTCCTGCTCTCCGTGCTACCAAAGAGCTTAGCACAGTGCCTGACACACAGTAGGACTGTGTTTTTTGGTACAGTGGTTCAGTCGCGTCCTGCTCTCCATGCTACCAAAGAGCTTAGCACAGTGCCTGACACACAGTAGGACTGTGTTTTTTGGTACAGTTAATTCAATCGCATCCTGCTCTCTGTGTTAACAAAGTGCTTACCAGAATGCCTGACACACAGTAGGACTGTGTTTTTTGGTACAGTTAATTCAATCGCGTCCTGCTCTCCGTGCTACCAAAGAGCTTAGCACAGTGCCTGACACACAGTAGGACTGTGTTTTTTGGTACAGTTAATTCAATCGCGTCCTGCTCTCCGTGCTACCAAAGAGCTTAGCACAGTGCCTGACACACAGTAGGACTGTGTTTTTTGGTACAGTGGTTCAATCGCGTCCTGCTCTCCGTGCTACCAAAGAGCTTAGCACAGTGCCCGACACACAGTAGGACTGTGTTTTTTGGTACAGTGGTTCAGTCGCGTCCTGCTCTCCGTGCTACCAAAGAGCTTAGCACAGTGCCCGACACACAGTAGGACTGTGTTTTTTGGTACAGTGGTTCAGTCGCGTCCTGCTCTCGTGCTACCAAAGAGCTTAGCACAGTGCCTGACACACAGTAGGACTGTGTTTTTTGGTACAGTGGTTCAGTCGCGTCCTGCTCTCCGTGCTACCAAAGAGCTTAGCACAGTGCCTGACACACAGTAGGACTGTGTTTTTTGGTACAGTTAATTCAATCGCATCCTGCTCTCTGTGTTACCAAAGTGCTTACCAGAATGCCTGACACACAGTAGGACTGTGTTTTTTGGTACAGTTAATTCAATTGCATCCTGCTCTCCATGCTACCAAAGAGCTTAGCACAGTGCCTGACACACAGTAGGACTGTGTTTTTTGGTACAGTTAATTCAATTGCATCCTGCTCTCCATGCTACCAAAGAGCTTAGCACAGTGCCTGACACACAGTAGGACTGTGTTTTTTGGTACAGTTAATTCAATTGCGTCCTGCTCTCTGTGTTACCAAAGTGCTTACCAGAATGCTGACACACAGTAGGACTGTGTTTTTTGGTACAGTTAATTCAATTGCATCCTGCTCTCCATGCTACCAAAGAGCTTAGCACAGTGCCTGACACACAGTAGGACTGTGTTTTTTGGTACAGTTAATTCAATTGCGTCCTGCTCTCCGTGCTACCATTTGGGTTTTTTTGGCACAGATATTGGAATGCCATTTCTTTCTCCAGCTCATTTTCCAGATCAGGAAAGTGAGACAGGCGGGGTCACGTGACTTGCTTAGGGTCACAAGGCTAGTAAGTTACTGAGGCCACATGTGAAGTCAGGAAGAGCGGTACTGTGTCTACTGCGCCACCTAGGGGCCGCCGGTGATACATCCACCAATGGTCAGTCAAGCCATCCCCAAGTACTTCCTAGCGTGCTAGGCCCTGGACTAGGTGCAGAAAAAAATAAAAATGGAACAGTTCCTGCCCTCAAGAGCCTTACAACCCACCAGGAAATTCAAACCACACAAAAACATAAGTCTGCGTCATCGTGGACACGTCTCACACTGGCACACACATGGGGGGGGGGGGACGCCGGCGGGCGCCGGCCTGGCGAGGGCTCTGGCGTTTCCGCGGCCGAGCGCTTCCCGAACACTTCCCTTTTATCTCCTCGCGCCCCTGGAAGGCGGGCGCCATTATTACTCTTCCTATTTTACAGTGAGAAAAGTGAAAAGGAAGCGAGCTTCCCGGGGCGCAGGTTCCGAGGTCTGAGTGAGATCTGCCCCCCCCACTTGGAGGGCAGGGACATGGTTAGCCCCGTCTTGGGAAAATCGCCGTGTGTGGGGGAGGGCGGAGGGGGAAGTCAGGGGGCCCGGAGGGAGGTTTCCGGAGGACCGGAGGATGCAGACGGGCTTGTGGACAGTAAGATATGGACAATGAGATGGGGACAGAAAGTTTCCAGAGGGATGCAGGGATGCAGGTGGGACTGTCTGAAGATGGAGGACTCGGGGCAAAAATCCTAAAAGACAGAGGGAAGGACACCCAGGGCCATGGGGACCGGGGACTCCAAGGTAGACAGTTAATCATGTCTGGAGATGGCTGCTTCCAAGAGGAAAACCCTGTGAAGACCATGGACACCCTTGGGGGTCACGAGAGAGGGCAGAAGGGAACTCACCGCTGATCACTTCTTGCCGCTTCACTTGGTTCTTGTGCATCCCATTCAAGGTATCAGGGGGGACCAGCTCCCGCCAGCCCGGCGGCTCCTCGGGCTCGAGCTCGGGCCCGGCACGACCCGGCTCCCCTTCATCACCTGGCTCGGGGCTGTGAGGGAGGCTGCTGGTCAGTCCCCTGCAAACCCTTTAGCTGGCAGTCAACACAGCTATCCCTCACTTCAAGGCCTGTCCCCCCTCCCCCCGCCCCCACCCCGGCAAGACCACCCGCCCCCTCGGGCTCTGTGACCGGGGCCCGCTCCGTTCTCCTGCTTGTCCGGGGGAGGGGGGGAAAGGATGACATACGTAGCACGTCGGGCGGAGCCAAGGGCCGCCGCGGCAGAGCCAGGGTCTGTGTCCACGTCACTTCGGGAGCGGCCCCCCGCTCGGCCCTTGCCCCCGAGGCTGCCCCGGGAGGGCCGGCGCCGGTCAGTCACCCGAAGGCTCTCGGAACGCCCCAGTCTCCCAGAAAGTCTGGGCCCCGGGTGAATGAGAGACAGTGGGGGGGAGGGGGAGACCGAGACAACCAGGACAGAGACCGAGGGAGACAGAGACCAGGACAGAGACCAAGGGAGTCATAGACCAGGACCGAGCAGGACAGAGACCGAGGGAGACAGAGATCAGGACCGAGCAGGACAGAGACCGAGGGAGACAGAGACCAGGACACAGACCAAGGGAGTCATAGACCAGGACCGAGCAGGACAGAGACCAAGGGAGACAGAGATCAGGACCGAGCAGGACAGAGACCAAGGGAGACAGAGACCAGGACAGAGACCGAGAGAGACAGAGATCAGGACCGAGCAGGACAGAGACCGAGGGAGACAGAGATCAGGACCGAGCAGGACAGAGACCGAGGGAGACAGAGACCAGGACAGAGACCGAGGGAGACAGAGACCAGGACCGAGCAGGACAGAGACCGAGGGAGACAGAGACCAGGACAGAGACCGAGAGAGACAGAGATCAGGACCGAGCAGGACAGAGACCGAGGGAGACAGAGACCAGGACACAGACCAAGGGAGTCATAGACCAGGACACAGACCAAGGGAGTCATAGACCAGGACCGAGCAGGACAGAGACCAAGGGAGACAGAGATCAGGACCGAGCAGGACAGAGACCAAGGGAGACAGAGACCAGGACAGAGACCGAGAGAGACAGAGATCAGGACCGAGCAGGACAGAGACCGAGGGAGACAGAGATCAGGACCGAGCAGGACAGAGACCGAGGGAGACAGAGACCAGGACCGAGCAGGACAGAGACCGAGGGAGACAGAGATCAGGACCGAGCAGGACAGAGACCAAGGGAGACAGAGACCAAGGGAGACAGAGATCAGGACCGAGCAGGACAGAGACCAAGGGAGACAGAGACCAGGACAGAGACCGAGAGAGACAGAGATCAGGACCGAGCAGGACAGAGACCGAGGGAGACAGAGATCAGGACCGAGCAGGACAGAGACCGAGGGAGACAGAGACCAGGACAGAGACCGAGGGAGACAGAGACCAGGACCGAGCAGGACAGAGACCGAGGGAGACAGAGACCAGGACAGAGACCGAGAGAGACAGAGATCAGGACCGAGCAGGACAGAGACGAGGGAGACAGAGACCAGGACACAGACCAAGGGAGTCATAGACCAGGACACAGACCAAGGGAGTCATAGACCAGGACCGAGCAGGACAGAGACCAAGGGAGACAGAGATCAGGACCGAGCAGGACAGAGACCAAGGGAGACAGAGACCAGGACAGAGACCGAGAGAGACAGAGATCAGGACCGAGCAGGACAGAGACCGAGGGAGACAGAGATCAGGACCGAGCAGGACAGAGACCGAGGGAGACAGAGATCAGGACCGAGCAGGACAGAGACCGAGGGAGACAGAGATCAGGACCGAGCAGGACAGAGACCGAGGGAGACAGAGACCAGGACAGAGACCGAGGGAGACAGAGACCAGGACCGAGCAGGACAGAGACCGAGGGAGACAGAGACCAGGACAGAGACCGAGAGAGACAGAGATCAGGACCGAGCAGGACAGAGACCGAGGGAGACAGAGATCAGGACCGAGCAGGACAGAGACCAGGACAGAGACGAGAGAGACAGAGACCAGGACAGAGACCGAGGGAGACAGAGACCAGGACCGAGCAGGACAGAGACCGAGGGAGACAGAGATCAGGACCGAGCAGGACAGAGACCAAGGGAGACAGAGATCAGGACCGAGCAGGACAGAGACCAAGGGAGACAGAGACCAGGACAGAGACCGAGAGAGACAGAGATCAGGACCGAGCAGGACAGAGACCGAGGGAGACAGAGATCAGGACCGAGCAGGATGGAGGCCGAGGGAGACAGAGGCCGAGGGAGACAGAGACCAGGACCGAGCAGGACAGAGACCGAGGGAGACAGAGACCAGGACCGAGCAGGACGGAGGCCGAGGGAGACAGAGGCCGAGGGAGACAGAGACCAGGACCGAGCAGGACAGAGACGAAGAATGGGAATGGACATGAGGCAAGGGGAAGAAGCCAGGAGAGAGAATGAGGCAGGGGAGAGAGTGACAAGGGGGCCGGAGAAGAGGGGAGAGAACATGCAATGGAGAAAAGACAGAATCAGCACTCCAGGCCATGCTCCTCAGCTGGGGGAGACTGGGGGAGGGAGAGGGCCCGGGGGAGGAGAGGAAGCAGGAGCCCGAGGTCCCCCTGGACCACACCGGGTTCTAGGTGTCCCACCCCTGCCCTTCGGAGGGGAAAGGGAAGCGGGGCAGGGGGCAGGCTTCAGAGAGCCTGAGAGGGGGCACCAGATACTTAGCTGTTCCGGGGGGGCTGATCCCCCTGCAAAGGTAGGAAGGTGGGGCGGTCATGGGGAGGGGGAAGGAGGCCGGGAAGATATGGGGGAGAGGGATAGACCCCTTCCCCCAGCCCAGGGCCCAGTCACCCACCTCTTCCACTTTCTGGGGAGAGAGCAGGTTCAGGGTCAGAGGTGCCCCAGATGGGCCCACCCCCCAGGTCTCCCAAAGCAGCAGCACGAGGACAGGCTGGGGGCAGTGCCCGTCCCCCCCAACCATGAGGGGGGGCGAGGCCCCCGGGGTGGCAGGTAGCAGGGTGGGGGTAACACTGCAGGGAGGCAGGAGCTGAGTGCGGTGAAAGGGGGAGAGAGAAAGGTGGAGGGAGAAGAGAAAGGAGGTAGGAGAAGAGGAGGGAGGAGGGAAAAGAGGAAGGAAAAGAGAAAAGAGAAAGGAGGAGGGAGAAGAGAAGGGAGGAGGGAGAAGAAGGAACAGAAAAAAGAGGAGGGAGAAGAGAAGGGAGGAGAGTGAAGAGAAGGGAGGAGGGAGAAGAGAAGGGAGGAGGGGGAAGAGAAGGGAGGAGGGAGAAGAAGAAGGAACAGAAAAAAGAGGAGGGAGAAGAGAAGGGAGGAGGGAGAAGAGAAGGGAGGAGGGGGAAGAGAAGGGAGGAGGGAGAAGAAGAAGGAACAGAAAAAAGAGGAGGGAGAAGAGAAGGGAGGAGGGAGAAGAGAAGTAAGGAGGGAGAAGAAGAAGGAACAGAAAAAAGAGGAGGGAGAAGAGAAGGGAGGAGGGAGAAGAGAAGTAAGGAGGAAGAAGAAGAAGGAACAGAAAAAAGAGGAGGGAGAAGAGAAGGGAGGAGGGTGAAGAAGAAGGGAGAAAGGAAGGAGGAAAGAGAAAGAGGAAAGGGGGAGTGCTTAGAGGTCATCTGGTCCGACCCTCTCTGCTGGCACAGGGCACAGCTGAGGCCCAGCGAGGAGGGGAAGGGTCCGGCCCAAGGTCACACAGCCCGAGCATGTCCGGGAAGCCTGGAAGGGCCGGGAGGGCAGCGCCGCCCAGTCCTGTGAGGCGGGGCCGTCTGCCTGGCCGCGGTGGGGGTGGGGTTCAGGGGGATTCTGCCCCCATCTGCCTCCCCTCCTCCAGGCCCCTCCCTGCGGCTCTGAGCCCTGGGCCGGTCTGGCCTCCAGCCCTGGGGCATTGAGGGCTTCAGGAGTCAGTGCCGGGGACCCCAGACCCTTCTGCGACAGCAGCCGTAACTGAAGGCTCCGGGGCCTCGACCTGCCTGAGGTCAAGAGCGGGTAAGGGGCGCGATCCTGGCCTTGTTCACCACGGAGAGATGGGACTTGAGGGGCAGAGGCAGCAGGCGGGCGCGGAGCAGGCGGGCGGGCGAGCAGAGCGGCTCCCCAGCCCCAGGCGGACGCCCCCTCCCCACCGGGCCCGGCCCCCTCCCTACCTCTCCGTGTCGGCCCCGTCCTCCGCGCTGCTCTCTGGGAGGATGAGGGGCTCTGAGCTGGATGGGCCTTGGGGGGGTGGGTCCCCCACTTCTGAGGGTGGGTCAGTACCTGGGGAGAGAGAAGACGAGGACTCACGGCCTCAAGAGCCCCGACGGCCCGCGGGAGGCCCAAGCCCAGGAAGGAGCCGGGCCGGGTGCGGAGGAGCCTGAGGCTCCCAGAGGCCGCAGCCCGGCCCGGGCAGAGGGCAGCCGCGGGGAGTCTGGGGGGCCGCGAGGACCTCGCTCGGAGAGAGGGAGCCCCAGCTCAGGCCCAGGGGCAAAGGGCGAGCCTGAAGCCCGAGGAGGGGCCCCTCCCCCTCCCAATCTGGAGCGGGCTGGGTGGGGAAGGGCAGGGCCCCGAGGGGGCCGAGAACCTGAGACCTGGAGCCTGCAGGACCCCAGACTTACAATGGAAGACCTCCAGAACGGCCCCTCCCCCACTCTGGAGAACCCCGTCTCTGCCCCACCTCCTCCCCCCGACCCTTTTCTCACCTGGCTCCTTGTCCGGGCTCTCCCCCGGAGGGGGATGCACAGCAACACCAGGGGCTTCCGGCCCGGGGGGCCCGACCACCCCCCGTGGGGGGGTCACGTGGCTGACCTTCCGCTCAGGAAGCCCTGGCTTCTCTCCTGGGGGGAGGGGCAGGCATCAGGGCCCTCTGAGCCCCCCCTCCTCGGGAACCCGCAGCCCCTCCCTGGGACCCTGACCCCCAGCGGGGGAGCCCGCTCTCAGCGCCGTTACCGTCGCTCTCAGCTTTAGGGTGTCGGGAGTCAGGACCTGCAACGAACGAGAGGAGCCGTGAGGTGGGGGCGAGGCCATTCCCACCCCAACACAACGGGGGGCGAGGCGGGGCCGGGGCCTGAGCTCACCCTGCGTCTCTCCCCAGTTCCGTCGAGCCGCGTCCAGGATGATGCTGAGCCCCTTCTTGGTCTTGGGGGGGTCGTCCGCCCGGCGGTTCCCAGACATCTGTGGGGGAGGGGCCGTCAGGGTGGTCAGCACCCTCGGAGCCCCAAACCGGCCCGGGGAGGGGGAGTGGCGGGGAGGGGGAGGGGGAGGCACCTTTTTCCGGAAGAAGTTCCCGCGGGCCTTCTTGTCGCTGCTCTTGGTCCGGACGCCGAGGTAGCGCATGTAGGCGCTGATGGCGCTCACGATCGCCACGCTGGTGGGGGGCACGCAGTGAGCCGGGCCCGGCCCCTCCCCACGGCCCCGGGGGCCCAGAAACCCCGAGCCCCTCCCCCACTCCCCGGCCCCTGGCCTCCAGCATCACCTCTTTTCCTCATCCGTGGAGATGGTCGGGCTGTGGGGAGAGGGTCGGGGAAAGGCCGGTCAGTCCTGCCTGGCCCTTCCACCCCATGCAACCCCCGCAGGGAGAGGGGGGCAGGAGGGAGGGGGGAGGGGAAAAGGAGGGAGGAGGGAGGGGAGAAAAGGAGGGAGGAGGGAGGGGAGAAAAGGAGGGAAGAGGGAGGGGAGAAGAGGGAGGGAGAGGAGAAAAGGAGAGAGGAGGGGGGGAGAAAAGGAGGAGGGAGGGAGAGGAAGGCATTAGGGAGGAGGGGGGGAGAAAAGGAGGGAGGAGGGAGAGGAGAAAAGGAGGGAGGAGGGGGGGAAAAGGAGGGAGGAGGGAGGAGGGAGGAGGAGGGAGGAGGGAGGGGGGAAAAGGAGGGAGGGGAGAAAAGGAGGGAGGAGGGAGGGGGGAAAAGGAGGGAGGAGGGAGGGGAGAAGAGGGAGGGAGAGGAGAAAAGGAGAGAGGAGGGGGGGAGAAAAGGAGGGAGGAGGGAGGGGAGAAAAGGAGGGAGGGGAGAAGAGGGAGGAGGGAGGGGAGAAAAGGAGGGAGGAGGGAGGGGGGAAAAGGAGGGAGGAGGGAGGAGGGAGGGGAGAAAAGGAGGAGGGAGGAGGGAAGGGACGAGGGAGGGAGGGGGGCTGCGGCTCAGGGTCACTCACTGCATATCCTCCAGTCGGTTCAGCAGCCTCTCCGCCACGAGGCGCTCCCGGCCCTCGAAGCTGACACGGTCGCGGACCGCCCAAGCCTCCAGCTGGGACAGATCCGGCTCCCCGGGGGTCATCCCCATGAGCCGCTTGGACCGGAAGTCCTCCAGCTGCCGGGAGACGGCGTTCTGCTGGGCCCGGACCACCTCCTGCAGGAAGCGTCGCTGCGTCTCCTCGGGGAGCAGTTCTGGGCGCGTGCGGTCTGTGGAAAGGGCGGGATGGGTGGGGGGCCGCGGGGGTGGGCCCCCCATCCCAGGCCCCGGGCCCAGCCAGCCCTGTCTGCCTCCTGCCCTAACTTACCGAGCTCAAAGGACACTGAGGGGGGCACGGGCACGCGCAGGACCTGCCGAAGGAGAAGCCTCGTGAGGGGAGGGAGGGGGCAGGAGGATGTGGGGAAGGGGCTTCCTCACTGGTGGGGGGAGGGGAGCCAGGATTAGCAGGGGGGAAGGGGGGCTTCCTCACCGCTGTCTTCTCCAGGAAGTTGTGGTAGAAATCCAGAAAGCCCTTCTTAGCCTCCTTGGGGCCCAGTGCGGCCAGCATGTCAGCGTGGAGACAGCACAGCTGGGGGGAGAGGGGGGGAGGGAGCAAAGGTCACGTCATCTCCTGCCTCCAGCCCCCCACAGGATTTCTCCCTGCAGGGCTCCTGCTCTGTACTGGGCCCCACAGGGCGCCCCTCTGGGGGTCCCTCCCCCTCTCTCTGGGGGTCTCTCTCTCTGGGGGTCCCTCCCCCTCTGGGGGTCTCTCTCTCTCTGGGGGTCTCTCTCCCTCTCTGGGGGTCCCTCCCCCTCTGGGGGTCCCTCCCCTCAGCTCTCCCAATTCTGGCCTTGGGGACCCTCATGTTCTAGGCCCCGCCCCGCAGGCTATGGGGACACATCCTAGATCCCCACGTCTCTGCCCCCCCCAGGCCCCCGGACAGCCGGCGCCCAGGGGAGGGAGACGGGGACCGGCTCCCCGGGTCTCTGGCTCCAGGCTGAGGCCCCTGCTCGGTGCCGGAGCCCAGGCCCTCATCCTGAATCTGGCTCCAGACCCCCCCGCCCCCCGCGGCTGCAGGCCTGGGTCTCCCCACGGGGGGGCTCTGTGCCCCGTTCTGAGCCCCCGCTCTCACCAGGGGTCCCGGCTCAAACTGCAGAGCCACGTGCTGCAGCAGGGCCATGAGGTGGGCCGGGCGGCGCTTCACCTGCTCCAGGCTCTGGAACTCGCTGCTCCGCTCCTCCGGGTGCTGGGGGCGGGGGACGGGGCGGAGGCCGTCAGCCGGGCCTGGGGGGCCCAAGCCAGTCCCCGCCCCTCCCTGGCCCGGCCTTCCCGGCTGCCTCGGGGCTCGCTCGCCTGCCGGCTCCTCCCGAGCTTAGGGGACCCTGGGACACGCAGGGCAGGGAGGGAAGGACGGGGGCCGGGGCCAGCTCACCGTCTCCAGCTCGTTCTCAAAGTCCTCGTCCTCGGCGCCAATGATGCTGACTGGGGCCGGCCGGGTCGGGCCAGGGGCCTGGAATGAGCCGGCGGGGAGGCAGGGCGGGTGCCATCGGTTGTACCATCCAGAAGGGCCCTGGCCCCTGCCCCCCTTTCCCTCCCCCCAAGTGCCCAGGCCCTGGGTCCCTCAAACTCTGGCCCCCCACCCTTCATCCCCCAAATCCCCGGGCCCTTGGCCTCCAGGCCCTGCCCCCCCTGCACTCTGACCCCTCCCCCTCCAGGGCCTAGGCTCCCCACCCCGCACTGACCCCTCACCCTCCAGGCCCTGCCCCCCGCACTCTGACCCCTCACCCTCCAGGCCTGCCCCCCGCACTCTGACCCCTCACCCTCCAGGCTCCCCCCAGCAGCCGGGACTCACCCCTCGAGCTGCATCTTCCATCTCCATGCCGAGCTGAGTCTGTGGGAAGGAGGCGGCCACAGTGAGGCCCCGGCCCGGGCTGGGAGGCCCGGACGCCTGGGTTACTCACACATTCCTGGCCCAGGTGGGGAGGTGAGTAAACAGAGCCTCCCCTCATCCACCCGTCACTCAATGGAGCCTCTGTCCCAGCCCACAAAGAGCCCTTCAGAGGCCCGGGGCCTTGGCCAAGCTGGGGGCGGGCTGCGCCGGGCGCCGGGGCCCCCAGGGGATGGTGGGACGGCAGCCCCGATACCTGGGGCCTGAGAGGAGCTGGGGGGCCCAGGAGAGGGGGGGCGTTGGGGGGGTGAGGGGACCCTGAGCAGAGCGGGGCTGGGGGCCGGATGTCGCCCTCACCTACCGGCCCCACTTCCTGAAACAGGAAGTCACATGGGCCCCCAAAGCCACGAGCCCCCCCCACGGGGAACCCAGGCGTCCGGGCCCCGCGGCTGGCTGGGGGGAAGGGGCAGGGTCTCAGGAGCCCCCTGCCCGGCTCCCGACTCTCCATCCAGCCCGGACCCCTCTGCCCGTCTGCCTCAGCACACTCCCAAGTCTCCTCCTCGTGGTGTTAATTAGTCTGTCTAATGGGAACATTAATCACGGACAAGTGGGCCTTGGGCCAGTGTGTCAGGGGGGCAGAGCCCGGGGGGCGGAGGGCGGGACAGGCTCCCCATCCTCCCAGGGAACGGGAGGGGAGGGG
The DNA here is from genome assembly GCF_016432865.1 of Antechinus flavipes. Lineage (NCBI taxonomy): Eukaryota > Metazoa > Chordata > Mammalia > Dasyuromorphia > Dasyuridae > Antechinus > Antechinus flavipes. The sequence goes on from NC_067400.1 coordinate 619,074,052, forward strand.
CCCCGGACTGCTGACCCAGCAGCTATTTTTAACAGCTGGCACCGCCCGGGGCCTGCCCGGTTCCGCCCAACCCCCCCCCCCCAGCTGGGCCTTCTCCCCCACCGTGACCCCAACTCCTCCTCGTTAGCCGGACCTCCGCCCCCTCCCCAGACCCCCAACCTTCTCCCCTATGCCCGGGCTTTCCAGCCGCAGCTTCTCCTGGCCCCTGGCCTGGGCCTCCTAGGCCCAAAGCAAAGGGGGGTCCTGAACTACCAGGGTGGGAGAAGGACGAGTCTAGGAGCCGGGAGTTGGGGGCAGGCTTTGGGGCCAGAGGACCAGACCCGGGGGAGACCCTCGGCCGCAGTGGCTCGGGAAGCTGCCGGACCCTCCGGCCTGTCTGCAGGGGGGAGGGGGGAGGCCGGGCCAAAGCACTGGGAAGGTCCCTCACGCCTGAATCTTCAGCCCTTCCCAGCCGGGGAAGGGGGCTCGGCGGGGCCGGGGGCACTGGGGGGAGAAGCCACGTGGGGGGGGGCCGTTCGGGGAGCCGAGGGACGCGCTGCGGGGGCCGAGGGGACGCCTCGGGAGCGGGGCCCAGCACAGACAAAGGGCCCGGCTTGTCCAGTTAGAGACGAGCCCCGGAGCAGGCCCTGAGCCCTTCCTGGTGCGGCCGGCAGCCCGGGCCCTTCTCCCCCCGCACTTTCACACGTCTGAGATTGCGAAAGAGACCGCGGACCCAAATCTCACAGACGCCAGGAGCCGGCTAAGAAGCCGGAGGCGCCCGAAGGGCAGGTTTGGGGGGTTCTCCCGAGGCCATCTTCTACTGAGGGGTTGGGGTTCAGGGTCCCAGGGAGAGGGCGGCCCTCTTGGCTGAAAGGGCTCCTCAAAGTCAGCCAGAGTCTCGCTGGCTCCATCGCCAGCGGAGCTTGGCCAGCGCGGACCACCCCCCCAGGGATCCGGCCACCCCCGGGGATCCGGCCACCCTTCCAGGGATCTGACCACCCCCCCCCCGGGGATCTGGCCACCCCCCCAGGGATCCGACCACCCCCCGGGATCCGACCACCCTCCTGGGATCCGACCACCCTCCTGGGATCCGACCACCCTCCCGGGATCCGACCACCTCCCCGGGGATCTGACCACCCCCCCGGGATCTGACCACCCCCCCCCCCAGGGATCCGGCCACCCCCCTGGGATCCGGCCACCCTCCCGGGATCTGACCACCCTCTGGGGATCCGGCCACCCCCCGCCGGCCCCTGCTGGCCCATGGGGGCGTTCCCTCAGTGACCTCTGCCCCCACGGCTCAACATCCCCCTCCCGAGCGACAATCCCACGTCACCCACAGCTCTGCCCGAAAGGCCCCGGCCGCTTCGACGCGACTCTTGTCAGGTCTCCAAACGTCCCTCGGGCCCCGAGCCCCGTCGGAGCCGCCCTGCTCGGGGCCCTGCAGTAGCTCCCGGTGTCCGGCCCGGGCCGTCGGGCTGCGAGTCCCGCTCTCGGGGAGCCCAGCCCCCCCTCACTCTCCACATTCCGGACGAACTGGTCCTCGGCCCTTCCGGGCCCTTGACATTCCATCCTCTGCTCCTCGACTTAACCTGGACTGTCCCTCCCTCACCTCGGGGCCGGCCCCGGGCCGCCTTCCCTGCGCTCCCCGCCCCCGCTCCGGCCCCCAGAGCCCCCCGAGAAAGCCGCCGGGTCCGTCCCTCCTTAAAGGTCGGCGAGGGCGCTTTGCCCAAGAGGGAAATGGATGAAGATCAGAAGGGAGGCTTTGGGGCGGTGGGGTCGGTGTCTGTAGTTTGTGTGGAATGTGTGGTGGTGGGGCTAGTGGCAGTAACAGGGGTAGTAGTAGTAGTAGTACTGATGGTAGTAACAGGGGTAGTAACAGGGGTGGTACTAATGGTAGTAACAGAGGTAGTACTAGTGGTAGTAACAGTGGTAGTACTAATGGTAGTAACAGGGGCAGTAGTAGTAGTTCTGATGGTAGTAACAGGGGTAGTAATAGGAGTACTAATGGTAGTAACAGAGGTGGTACTAATGGTAGTAACAGTGGTAGTACTAGTGGTAGTAACAGAGGTGGTACTAATGGTAGTAGCAGTGGTAGTAACAGTGGTAGTAACAGGGCTAGTACTGATGGTAGTAACAGGGGTAGTAGTAGTAGTACTAGGGGTAGTAACAGGGGTAGTAACAGTGGTAGTAACAGGAATACTAATGGTAGTAACAGGGCTAGTGCTAATGGTAGTAACAGGGGTAGTACTAATGATAGTAACAGGGCTAGTACTAATGGTAGTAACAGGGCTAGTGCTAATGGTAGTAACAGGGGCAGTACTAATGGTAGTAACAGGGGCAGTAACAGGGGCAGTAGCGGTAGTAACTACTGCTAGTGCACTGCCGGTGGTACCGGGAGGAGCCGCAGGACTAGCGGTAGTAGGAACAGTAACCACAGCGCAGTAGCAGCGGCAGCGCCAGGAACGGTGGGACTAGGTGGGAGGGAACAGGAGGAACGGGACCGGGGCGGTCACTACTGGGAGTAACGGGACCGGGGCGGTCACTACTGGGAGTAACGGGACCAGAGCGGTCACTACTGGGAGGAACGGGGGCGGCACCGGCGGGCGCACTGGGAGTGACAGCCCGGGACTAGCCTGTGCCCTCACCAGCGCTGCCGCCCCTCCCCCTCCCGCGGGGGCCAAGCGCCCGCCCCCAGGACAGCTGCGGAAGCGAAGCGCCCGAGGCCGGCTCTCGGGCCCATGGGCCCGCACAGACAGGCTGAGGGGGCGGCGGGGCCCCTACCGGGGCGGAAGCCAGGGCCGCGGGAGGAGGGAGGCCAGAGTCCGCCTGGGCTCTGTGGCACCGAGGGCTTCCCCAGCAGGGGGCGGGGCGGGCCAGGGTCTCTAGCGCCCAGGGGTGCCACAGGGGGCGGGGCGGGCCAGGGTCTCTAGCGCCCAGGGGTGCCGCAGGGGGAGGGGGGCTGTGCGGGGACCGGGGCGTCCTCGGGAGAGCGCATTGTCTGGGCTTCTATACAAGTTCCCGGGGTGAGGTATCGCGATGTCGGGGGGCATCTGGAGGCGGGACATCCAGGGCCAGGCGAGTTCAGAGTTCAGAGGGGGTTGTCTCTGGGGTGAGAGGATGGCTTGCGCACATTACACAGAGAGGGGGCGACAGGGCGAGGGGTAGGTAGAGGGTGGGGGCAATGATTAGTGAGTTCAAGCGTCTATGGGGGGTTTACAGGGTTCGGCAAGGATGCGGGGCGGCGCGTGTCTGCGGGGTCCAGGGCTCCACATGCATCATGGGGAGAAAGAAATCCCCGAGGTCTGCACCCGGACAGGATATGACATGTCTTCAGGATCCAGGGATCTACATGCATTAAGGGGGGAGGGGGGATCCAGGGAGTGTGCAGGGTGGGGCAGTGTCTACACAGTCTACGTCTACGTGGATAGGGTGTCCCCAGGGGTCCGGGACTGTGCAGGGCGGGGCAGTGGCTGCAGGAGGGGGGTCTATATGAGGTGGGAGGGTGTGCGGGGTGGGACAGAGGGTCTAGGGGAATGTGGGATGGGGTGTCTACAGAATCGGGCCGGCGGTTGAGGGGGATCCCGGTCCCTAAAGGGCGGGGCTGGGGGGGACCCTCACCTGCTCCGTAGCTCCGTCCCGTCCGTCCCGCTCCCCGGCGCCCCCGCCCCCTCTCCGCCCCTCCCCTCCCTCTCCCTCGGTGGAGCCACTCTAGCCGCCCCCCGGAGTCTTTTCTCCGCAGCTCCACTCCTCCCGGAGGCCCGGCCTAGCCCTCTCTAGCCCGCCCACGGCCGGCGTCGCAACCCCAACTCCACTGCTCCCCGC